>NW_027275749.1:0-51576 GCF_030028105.1 Mobula birostris
CATCCCAGTTCCGCTCTCTTCCCTGTATCAGACACGCCCGAGTTCCTCTCTCCCCCCTGTATCAGACACGCCCCAGTTCCTCTCTCTCCCCTGTATCAGACACATCCCAGTTCCTCGCTCCCCGCTGTATCAGACACACTACAGTTCCTCTCTCTCCCCGGTATCAGACACACACCAGTTCCTCTCTCCCCTGTATCAGAGACATCCCAGTTCCTCTCTCCCCCCTGTATCAGACACACCCCAGTTCCTCTCTCCCCCCTGTATCAGACACACCCCAGTTCCTCTGTCTCCCCTGTATCAGACACACACCAGATCCTCTCTCTCCTCCTTGTATCAGACACACCCCAGTTCCTCTCTCCCCCTTGTATCAGACACACCCCTGTTCATCTCTCATCCCTGTATCAGACACACCCCAGTTTCTCTCTCCCCCCTGTATCAGACACACCCCAGATCCTCTCTCTCCCCTGTATCAGACACACCCCAGATCCTCTCTCTCCTCCTTGTATCAGACACACCCCAGTTCCTCTCTCCCCCTTGTATCAGACACACCCCAGTTCGTCTCTCATCCCTGTATCAGACACACCCCAGTTTCTCTCTCCCCCCTGTATCAGACACACCCCAGTTCCGCTCTCTTCCCTGTATCAGACACGCCCGAGTTCCTCTCTCTCCCCTGTATCACACACACCACAGTTCCTCTCTCACCCCTGTATCAGACACACCCCAGTTCCTCTCTCTCCTATGTATCAGACACACACCAGTTCCTCTCTCCCCCCTGTATCAGACACACCCCAGTTCCCCTCTCTCCCCTGTATCAGACACACCCCAGTTCCTCTCTCCCCCCTGTATCAGACACACCCCAGTTCCTCTCCATCCCCCCTGTATCAGACACACCTCAGTTCCTCTCTCTCCCCTGTATCAGACACACCCCAGTTCCTCTCTTTCCCCTGTATCAGACACACCACAGTTCCTCTCTCTCCCCCTGTATCAGACACGCCCCAGTTCCTCTCTCCCCGCTGTATCAGACACACCCCAGTTCCTCTCTCTCCCCCTGTATCAGACACAGCCCAGATCCTCTCTCTCCCCTGTATCAGACACACCCCAGTTCCTCTCTCCCCTGTGTATCAGACACACCCCAGTTGCTGTCTCTTACCTGTATCAGACACATCCCAGTTCCTCTCTCCCCACTGTATCAGACACACCCCAGTTCCTCTCTCTCCCCTGTGTCAGACACACCTGTTCCTCTCTCTTCCCTGTATCAGACACACCCCAGTTCCTCTCTCCCCCCTGTATCAGACACACCCATTTCCTCTCTCTCCCCCTGTATCAGACACACCCCAGTTCCTCTCTCTCCTTCCTGTATCAGACACATCCCAGATCCTCTCTCTCCCCTGTATCAGACACACCCCAGTTCCGCACTCTCCCCTGTATCAGAGACACCCCAGTTCCTCTCTCTCTCTTCTATCAGACACACCCCATTTCCTCTCTCTCCCCGCTGTGTCAGACACACCACAGTTCCTCTCTCTCCCCCCTGTATCAGAAACACCCCAGTTCCTCACTCTCCCCTGTATCAGACAGACCCCAGTTCCTCTCTCTCCCCCCTGTATCAGACACACCCCAGTTCCTCTCTCTCCCCCCTGTATCAGACACACCCCAGTTCCTCTCTCTCCCCCCTGTATCAGACACACCCCAGTTCCTCTCCCTCCCCTGTATCAGACACACCCCAGTTCCTCTCTCTCTACTGTATCAGACACACCCCAGTACCTCACTCTCCCCCTGTATCTGACACTCCCCAGTTCCTCTCTCCCCCCTATATCAGAAACGCCCCAGTTCCTCTCTCTCCCTTGTATCAGACACACGCCAGTTCCTCTCTCTTCCCTGTATCAGACACATCCCAGTTCCTCTCTGCCCCCTGTATCAGACACACCCCAGTTCCGCTCTCCTCCCTGTATCAGACACACCCCAGTTCCTCTCTCCCCCTGTATCAGACACTCCCCAGTTCCTCTCTCCCCCCTGTATCAGACACACCCCAGTTCCTCTCTCTCCCCTGTATCAGACACACCCCAGTTCCTCTCTCTCCCCCCTGTATCAGACACACCCCAGTTCCTCTCCCTCCCCCCTGTATCAGACACACCCCAGTTCCTCTCTCTCCTCCTGTATCAGACACACCCCAGTTCCTCTCTCCCCTGTGTATCAGACACACCCCAGTTCGTCTCTGTTCCCTGTATCAGACAGACCCCAGTTTCTCTCTCCCCCCTGTATCAGACACATCCCAGTTCCGCTCTCTTCCCTGTATCAGACACGCCCCTGTATCAGACACGCCCCAGTTCCTCTCTCTCCCCTGTATCAGACACATCCCAGTTCCTCTCTCCCCGCTGTATCAGACACACGACAGTTCCTCTCTCTCCCCTGTATCAGACACACCCCAGTTCCTCTCTCCCCCCTGTATCAGACACACCCCAGTTCCTCTCTCTCCCCCCGTATCAGACACACCCCAGTTCCTCTCTCTCCCCTGTGTCAGACACACCTGTTCCTCTCTCTTCCCTGTATCAGACACACCCCAGTTCCTCTCTCCCCCCTGTATCAGACACACCCATTTCCTCTCTCTCCCCCTGTATCAGACACACCCCAGTTCCTCTCTCTCCTTCCTGTATCAGACACATCCCAGATCCTCTCTCTCCCCTGTATCAGACACACCCCAGTTCCGCTCTCTCCCCTGTATCAGAGACACCCCAGTTCCTCTCTCTCTCTTCTATCAGACACACCCCATTTCCTCTCTCTCCCCCCTGTATCAGACACACCACAGTTCCTCTCTCTCCCCCCTGTATCAGACACACCCCAGTTCCTCACTCTCCCCTGTATCAGACAGACCCCAGTTCCTCTCTCTCCCCCCTGTATCAGACACACCCCAGTTCCTCTCTCTCCCCACTGTATCAGACACACCCCAGTTCCTCTCCCTCCCCTGTATCAGACACACCCCAGTTCCTCTCTCTCTACTGTATCAGACACACCCCAGTACCTCACTCTCCCCCTGTATCAGACACTCCCCAGTTCCTCTCTCCCCCCTATATCAGACACGCCCCAGTTCCTCTCTCTCCCTTGTATCAGACACACGCCAGTTCCTTTCTCTTCCCTGTATCAGACACATCCCAGTTCCTCTCTGCCCCCGGTATCAGACACACCCCAGTTCCGCTCTCCTCCCTGTATCAGACACACCCCAGTTCCTCTCTCCCCCCGTATCAGACACTCCCCAGTTCCTCTCTCCCCCCTGCATCAGACACACCCCAGTTCCTCTCTCTCCCCTGTATCAGACACACCCCAGTTCCTCTCTCTCCCCCCTGTATCAGACACACCCCAGTTCCTCTCCCTCCCCCCTGATTCAGACACACCCCAGTTCCTCTCTCTCCTCCTGTATCAGACACACCCCAGTTCCTCTCTCCCCTTTGTATCAGACACACCCCAGTTCCTCTCTCTTACCTGTATCAGACACATCCCATTTCCTCTCTCCGCCCTGTATCAGACACACCCCAGATCCTCTCTCTGCACTGTATCAGACACACCCCAGTTCCTCTCTCTCCCGTGTCAGACACACCCCAGTTCCTCTCTCCCCGCTGTATCAGACACCCCCGAGTTCCTCTCTCCGCCCTGTATCAGACACCCCCCAGTTCCTCTCTCCCCCCTGTATCAGACACACCCCAGTTCGTCTCTGTTCCCTGTATCAGACACACCCCAGTTTCTCTCTCCCCCCTGTATCAGACACATCCCAGTTCCGCTCTCTTCCCTGTATCAGACACGCCCGAGTTCCTCTCGCCCCCCTGTATCAGACACGCCCCAGTTCCTCTCTCTCCCCTGTATCAGACACATCCCAGTTCCTCTCTCCCCTGTGTATCAGACACACCCCAGTTCCTCTCTCTTACCTGTATCAGACACATCCCAGTTCCTCTCTCCGCCCTGTATCAGACACACCCCAGTTCCTCTCTCTGCACTGTATCAGACACACCCCAGTTCCTCTCTCTCCCGTGTCAGACACACCCCAGTTCCTCTCTCCCCGCTGTATCAGACACACCCCAGTTCCTCTCTCTCCCCTGTATCAGACACACCCCAGATCCTCTCGCTCCCCTGTATCAGAAACACCCCAGATCCTCTCTCTCCCCCCTGTATCAGACACCCCCCAGTTCCTCTCTCCCCCCTGTATCAGACACACCCGAGTTCCGCTCTCCTCCCTGTATCAGACACACCCCAGTTCCTCTCTCTCCCCCCTGTATCAGACACACCCCAGTTCCTCTCTCTCCCCCCCTGTATCAGACGCACCCTAGTTCCTCTCTCCCCCCTGTATCAGACACACCCCAGTTCTTCTCTCTTACCTGTATCAGACACATCCCAGTTCCTCTCACCGCCCTGTATCAGACACACCCCAGTTCCTCTCTCTGCACTGTATCAGACACACCCCAGTTCCTCTCTCTCCCGTGTCAGACACACCCCAGTTCCTCTCTCCCCGCTGTATCAGACACACCCCAGTTCCTCTCTCTCCCCTGTATCAGACACACCCCAGATCCTGTCTCTCCCCTGTATCAGACACACCCCAGATCCTCTCTCTCCCCCGTGTATCAAACACCCCCCAGTTCCTCTCTCCCCCCTGTATCAGACACCCCCCAGTTCCTCTCTCCCCGCTGTATCAGACACACCCCAGTTCGTCTCTCTTCCCTGTATCAGACACACACCAGTTTCTCTCTCCCCCCTGTATCAGACACATCCCAGTTCCGCTCTCTTCCCTGTATCAGACACGCCCGAGTTCCTCTCTCCCCCCTGTATCAGACACGCCCCAGTTCCTCTCTCTCCCCTGTATCAGACACATCCCAGTTCCTCGCTCCCCGCTGTATCAGACACACTACAGTTCCTCTCTCTCCCCGGTATCAGACACACACCAGTTCCTCTCTCCCCTGTATCAGAGACATCCCAGTTCCTCTCTCCCCCCTGTATCAGACACACCCCAGTTCCTCTCTCCCCCCTGTATCAGACACACCCCAGTTCCTCTGTCTCCCCTGTATCAGACACACACCAGATCCTCTCTCTCCTCCTTGTATCAGACACACCCCAGTTCCTCTCTCCCCCTTGTATCAGACACACCCCTGTTCATCTCTCATCCCTGTATCAGACACACCCCAGTTTCTCTCTCCCCCCTGTATCAGACACACCCCAGATCCTCTCTCTCCCCTGTATCAGACACACCCCAGATCCTCTCTCTCCTCCTTGTATCAGACACACCCCAGTTCCTCTCTCCCCCTTGTATCAGACACACCCCAGTTCGTCTCTCATCCCTGTATCAGACACACCCCAGTTTCTCTCTCCCCCCTGTATCAGACACACCCCAGTTCCGCTCTCTTCCCTGTATCAGACACGCCCGAGTTCCTCTCTCTCCCCTGTATCACACACACCACAGTTCCTCTCTCACCCCTGTATCAGACACACCCCAGTTCCTCTCTCTCCTATGTATCAGACACACACCAGTTCCTCTCTCCCCCCTGTATCAGACACACCCCAGTTCCCCTCTCTCCCCTGTATCAGACACACCCCAGTTCCTCTCTCCCCCCTGTATCAGACACACCCCAGTTCCTCTCCATCCCCCCTGTATCAGACACACCTCAGTTCCTCTCTCTCCCCTGTATCAGACACACCCCAGTTCCTCTCTTTCCCCTGTATCAGACACACCACAGTTCCTCTCTCTCCCCCTGTATCAGACACGCCCCAGTTCCTCTCTCCCCCCCTGTATCAGACACAGCCCAGATCCTCTCTCTCCCCTGTATCAGACACACCCCAGTTCCTCTCTCCCCTGTGTATCAGACACACCCCAGTTGCTGTCTCTTACCTGTATCAGACACATCCCAGTTCCTCTCTCCCCACTGTATCAGACACACCCCAGTTCCTCTCTCTCCCCTGTGTCAGACACACCTGTTCCTCTCTCTTCCCTGTATCAGACACACCCCAGTTCCTCTCTCCCCCCTGTATCAGACACACCCATTTCCTCTCTCTCCCCCTGTATCAGACACACCCCAGTTCCTCTCTCTCCTTCCTGTATCAGACACATCCCAGATCCTCTCTCTCCCCTGTATCAGACACACCCCAGTTCCGCACTCTCCCCTGTATCAGAGACACCCCAGTTCCTCTCTCTCTCTTCTATCAGACACACCCCATTTCCTCTCTCTCCCCGCTGTGTCAGACACACCACAGTTCCTCTCTCTCCCCCCTGTATCAGAAACACCCCAGTTCCTCACTCTCCCCTGTATCAGACAGACCCCAGTTCCTCTCTCTCCCCCCTGTATCAGACACACCCCAGTTCCTCTCTCTCCCCCCTGTATCAGACACACCCCAGTTCCTCTCTCTCCCCCCTGTATCAGACACACCCCAGTTCCTCTCCCTCCCCTGTATCAGACACACCCCAGTTCCTCTCTCTCTACTGTATCAGACACACCCCAGTACCTCACTCTCCCCCTGTATCTGACACTCCCCAGTTCCTCTCTCCCCCCTATATCAGAAACGCCCCAGTTCCTCTCTCTCCCTTGTATCAGACACACGCCAGTTCCTCTCTCTTCCCTGTATCAGACACATCCCAGTTCCTCTCTGCCCCCTGTATCAGACACACCCCAGTTCCGCTCTCCTCCCTGTATCAGACACACCCCAGTTCCTCTCTCCCCCTGTATCAGACACTCCCCAGTTCCTCTCTCCCCCCTGTATCAGACACACCCCAGTTCCTCTCTCTCCCCTGTATCAGACACACCCCAGTTCCTCTCTCTCCCCCCTGTATCAGACACACCCCAGTTCCTCTCCCTCCCCCCTGTATCAGACACACCCCAGTTCCTCTCTCTCCTCCTGTATCAGACACACCCCAGTTCCTCTCTCCCCTGTGTATCAGACACACCCCAGTTCGTCTCTGTTCCCTGTATCAGACAGACCCCAGTTTCTCTCTCCCCCCTGTATCAGACACATCCCAGTTCCGCTCTCTTCCCTGTATCAGACACGCCCCTGTATCAGACACGCCCCAGTTCCTCTCTCTCCCCTGTATCAGACACATCCCAGTTCCTCTCTCCCCGCTGTATCAGACACACGACAGTTCCTCTCTCTCCCCTGTATCAGACACACCCCAGTTCCTCTCTCCCCCCTGTATCAGACACACCCCAGTTCCTCTCTCTCCCCCCCGTATCAGACACACCCCAGTTCCTCTCTCTCCCCTGTGTCAGACACACCTGTTTCCTCTCTCTTCCCTGTATCAGACACACCCCAGTTCCTCTCTCCCCCCTGTATCAGACACACCCATTTTCCTCTCTCTCCCCCTGTATCAGACACACCCCAGTTCCTCTCTCTCCTTCCTGTATCAGACACATCCCAGATCCTCTCTCTCCCCTGTATCAGACACACCCCAGTTTCCGCTCTCTCCCCTGTATCAGAGACACCCCAGTTCCTCTCTCTCTCTTCTATCAGACACACCCCATTTTCCTCTCTCTCCCCCCCTGTATCAGACACACCACAGTTCCTCTCTCTCCCCCCTGTATCAGACACACCCCAGTTCCTCACTCTCCCCCTGTATCAGACAGACCCCAGTTCCTCTCTCTCCCCCCTGTATCAGACACACCCCCAGTTCCTCTCTCTCCCCCACTGTATCAGACACACCCCCAGTTCCCTCTCCCTCCCCTGTATCAGACACACCCCAGTTTCCTCTCTCTCTACTGTATCAGACACACCCCAGTACCTCACTCTCCCCCTGTATCAGACACTCCCCAGTTCCTCTCTCCCCCCCTATATCAGACACGCCCCAGTTCCTCTCTCTCCCTTGTATCAGACACACGCCAGTTCCTTTCTCTTCCCTGTATCAGACCACATCCCAGTTCCTCTCTGCCCCCGGTATCAGACACACCCCAGTTTCCGCTCTCCTCCCTGTATCAGACACACCCCCAGTTCCTCTCTCCCCCCGTATCAGACACTCCCCAGTTTCCTCTCTCCCCCCTGCATCAGACACACCCCAGTTTCCTCTCTCTCCCCTGTATCAGACACACCCCAGTTCCTCTCTCTCCCCCCTGTATCAGACACACCCCAGTTTCCTCTCCCTCCCCCCTGATTCAGACACACCCCAGTTCCTCTCTCTCCTCCTGTATCAGACACACCCCAGTTTCCTCTCTCTCCCCTTTGTATCAGACACACCCCAGTTTCCTCTCTCTTACCTGTATCAGACACATCCCATTTTCCTCTCTCCGCCCTGTATCAGACACACCCCAGATCCTCTCTCTGCACTGTATCAGACACACCCCAGTTTCCTCTCTCTCCCGTGTCAGACACACCCCAGTTTCCTCTCTCCCCGCTGTATCAGACACCCCCGAGTTCCTCTCTCCGCCCTGTATCAGACCACCCCCCAGTTCCTCTCTCCCCCCTGTATCAGACACACCCCAGTTTCGTCTCTGTTTCCCTGTATCAGGACACACCCCAGTTTTCTCTCTCCCCCCTGTATCAGACACATCCCAGTTCCGCTCTCTTCCCTGTATCAGACACGCCCGAGTTCCTCTCGCCCCCCTGTATCAGACACGCCCCAGTTCCTCTCTCTCCCCTGTATCAGACACATCCCAGTTCCTCTCTCCCCGCTGTATCAGACACACGACAGTTTCCTCTCTCTCCCCTGTATCAGACACACCCCAGTTCCTCTCTCCCCTGTATCAGACATATCCCAGTTCCTCTCTCCCCCCCGTATCAGACACACCCCAGTTCCTCTCTCCCCCCCTGTATCAGACACACCCCAGTTCCTCTCTCTCCCCTGTATCAGACACACCCCAGATCCTCTCTCTCCCCTGTATCAGACACACCGCAGATCCTCTCTCTCCTCCTTGTATCAGACACACCCCAGTTCCTCTCTCCCCCTTGTATCAGACAGACCCCAGTTCATCTCTCATCCCTGTATCAGACACACCCCAGTTTCTCTCTCCCCCCTGTATCAGACACACCCCAGTTCCTCTCTCTCCCCCCTGTATCAGACACACCCCAGTTCCTCTCTCTCCCCCCTGTATCAGACACACCCCAGTTCCTCTCCCTCCCCTGTATCAGACACACCCCAGTTCCTCTCTCTCCCTTGTATCAGACACACCCCAGTTCCTCTCTCTTCCCTGTATCAGACACATCCCAGTTCCTCTCTGCCCCCTGTATCAGACACACCCCAGTTCCTCTCTCTCCTCCTGTATCAGACACACCCCAGTTCCTCTCTCCCCTGTGTATCAGACACACCCCAGTTCGTCTCTGTTCCCTGTATCAGACACACCCCAGTTTCTCTCTCCCCCCTGTATCAGACACATCCCAGTTCCGCTCTCTTCCCTGTATCAGACACGCCCCTGTATCAGACACGCCCCAGTTCCTCTCTCTCCCCTGTATCAGACACATCCCAGTTCCTCTCTCCTCGCTGTATTAGACACACGACAGTTCCTCTCTCTCCCCTGTATCAGACACACCCCAGTTCCTCTCTCCCCCCTGTATCAGACACACCCCAGTTCCTCTCTCTCCCCCCGTATCAGACACACCCCAGTTCCTCTCTCTCCCCTGTGTCAGACACACCTGTTCCTCTCTCTTCCCTGTATCAGACACACCCCAGTTCCTCTCTCCCCCCTGTATCAGACACACCCATTTCCTCTCTCTCCCCCTGTATCAGACACACCCCAGTTCCTCTCTCTCCTTCCTGTATCAGACACATCCCAGATCCTCTCTCTCCCCTGTATCAGACACACCCCAGTTCCGCTCTCTCCCCTGTATCAGAGACACCCCAGTTCCTCTCTCTCTCTTCTATCAGACACACCCCATTTCCTCTCTCTCCCCCCTGTATCAGACACACCACAGTTCCTCTCTCTCCCCCCTGTATCAGACACACCCCAGTTCCTCACTCTCCCCTGTATCAGACAGACCCCAGTTCCTCTCTCTCCCCCCTGTATCAGACACACCCCAGTTCCTCTCTCTCCCCACTGTATCAGACACACCCCTGTTCCTCTCCCTCCCCTGTATCAGACACACCCCAGTTCCTCTCTCTTACCTGTATCAGACACATCCCATTTCCTCTCTCCGCCCTGTATCAGACACACCCCAGATCCTCTCTCTGCACTGTATCAGACACACCCCAGTTCCTCTCTCTCCCGTGTCAGACACACCCCAGTTCCTCTCTCCCCGCTGTATCAGACACCCCCCAGTTCCTCTCTCCGCCCTGTATCAGACACCCCCCAGTTCCTCTCTCCCCCCTGTATCAGACACACCCCAGTTCGTCTCTGTTCCCTGTATCAGACACACCCCAGTTTCTCTCTCCCCCCTGTATCAGACACATCCCAGTTCCGCTCTCTTCCCTGTATCAGACACGCCCGAGTTCCTCTCTCCCCCCTGTATCAGACACGCCCCAGTTCCTCTCTCTCCCCTGTATCAGACACATCCCAGTTCCTCTCTCCCCGCTGTATCAGACACACGACAGTTCCTCTCTCTCCCCTGTATCAGACACACCCCAGTTCCTCTCTCCCCTGTATCAGACATATCCCAGTTCCTCTCTCCCCCCGTATCAGACACACCCCAGTTCCTCTCTCTCCCCTGTATCAGACACACCCCAGATCCTCTCTCTCCCCTGTATCAGACACACCCCAGATCCTCTCTCTCCTGCTTGTATCAGACACACCCCAGTTCCTCTCTCCCCCTTGTATCAGACAGACCCCAGTTCATCTCTCATCCCTGTATCAGACACACCCCAGTTTCTCTCTCCCCCCTGTATCAGACACACCCCAGTTCGGCTCTCTTCCCTGTATCAGACACGCCCGAGTTCCTCTCTCTCCCCTGTATCACACACACCACAGTTCCTCTCTCACCCCTGTATCAGACACACCCCAGTTCCTCTCTCTCCCATGTATCAGACACACCCCAGTTCCTCTCTCTCCCCTGTATCAGACACACCCCAGTTCCCCTCTCTCCCCTGTATCAGACATACCCCAGTTCCTCTCTCCCCCCTGTATCAGACACACCCCAGATCCTCTCTCCCCCCTGTATCAGACACCCCCCAGTTCCTCTCTCTCCCCTGTATCAGACACACACCAGTTCCTCTCTCTCCCCCCTGTATCAGACACACCCCAGTTCCTCTCTCTCCCCCCTGTATCAGACACACCCCAGTTCCTCTCTCTCCCCCCTGTATCAGACACACCCCAGTTCCTCTCCCTCCCCTGTATCAGACACGCCCCAGTTCCTCTCTCTCCCTTGTATCAGACACACCCCAGTTCCTCTCTCTTCCCTGTATCAGACACATCCCAGTTCCTCTCTGCCCCCTGTATCAGACACACCCCAGTTCCTCTCTCTCCTCCTGTATCAGACACACCCCAGTTCCTCTCTCCCCTGTGTATCAGACACACCCCAGTTCGTCTGTGTTCCCTGTATCAGACACACCCCAGTTTCTCTCTCCCCCCTGTATCAGACACATCCCAGTTCCGCTCTCTTCCCTGTATCAGACACGCCCCTGTATCAGACACGCCCCAGTTCCTCTCTCTCCCCTGTATCAGACACATCCCAGTTCCTCTCTCCCCGCTGTATCAGACACACGACAGTTCCTCTCTCTCCCCTGTATCAGACACACCCCAGTTCCTCTCTCCCCCCTGTATCAGACACACCCCAGTTCCTCTCTCTCCCCCCGTATCAGACACACCCCAGTTCCTCTCTCTCCCCTGTGTCAGACACACCTGTTCCTCTCTCTTCCCTGTATCAGACACACCCCAGTTCCTCTCTCCCCCCTGTATCAGACACACCCATTTCCTCTCTCTCCCCCTGTATCAGACACACCCCAGTTCCTCTCTCTCCTTCCTGTATCAGACACATCCCAGATCCTCTCTCTCCCCTGTATCAGACACACCCCAGTTCCGCTCTCTCCCCTGTATCAGAGACACCCCAGTTCCTCTCTCTCTCTTCTATGAGAAACACCCCATTTCCTCTCTCTCCCCCCTGTATCAGACACACCACAGTTCCTCTCTCTCCCCCCTGTATCAGACACACCGCAGTTCCTCACTCTCCCCTGTATCAGACAGCCCCCAGTTCCTCTCTCTCCCCCCTGTATCAGACACACCCCAGTTCCTCTCTCTCCCCACTGTATCAGACACACCCCAGTTCCTCTCCCTCCCCTGTATCAGACACACCCCAGTTCCTCTCTCTCTACTGTATCAGACACACCCCAGTACCTCACTCTCCCCCTGTATCAGACACTCCCCAGTTCCTCTCTCCCCCCTATATCAGACACGCCCCAGTTCCTCTCTCTCCCTTGTATCAGACACACGCCAGTTCCTTTCTCTTCCCTGTATCAGACACATCCCAGTTCCTCTCTGCCCCCTGTATCAGACACACCCCAGTTCCGCTCTCCTCCCTGTATCAGACACACCCCAGTTCCTCTCTCCCCCCGTATCAGACACTCCCCAGTAACTCTCTCCCCCCTGCATCAGACACACCCCAGTTCCTCTCTCTCCCCTGTATCAGACACACCCCAGTTCCTCTCTCTCCTCCCTGTATCAGACACACCCCAGTTCCTCTCCCTCCCCCCTGATTCAGACACACCCCAGTTCCTCTCTCTCCTCCTGTATCAGACACACCCCAGTGCCTCTCTCCCCTGTGTATCAGACACACCCCAGTTCCTCTCTCTTACCTGTATCAGACACATCCCATTTCCTCTCTCCGCCCTGTATCAGACACACCCCAGATCCTCTCTCTGCACTGTATCAGACACACCCCAGTTCCTCTCTCTCCCGTGTCAGACACACCCCAGTTCCTCTCTCCCCGCTGTATCAGACACCCCCCAGTTCCTCTCTCCGCCCTGTATCAGACACCCCCCAGTTCCTCTCTCCCCCCTGTATCAGACACACCCCAGTTCGTCTCTGTTCCCTGTATCAGACACACCCCAGTTTCTCTCTCCCCCCTGTATCAGACACATCCCAGTTCCGCTCTCTTCCCTGTATCAGACACGCCCGAGTTCCTCTCTCCCCCCTGTATCAGACACGCCCCAGTTCCTCTCTCTCCCCTGTATCAGACACATCCCAGTTCCTCTCTCCCCGCTGTATCAGACACACGACAGTTCCTCTCTCTCCCCTGTATCAGACACACCCCAGTTCCTCTCTCCCCTGTATCAGACATATCCCAGTTCCTCTCTCCCCCCGTATCAGACACACCCCAGTTCCTCTCTCCCCCCTGTATCAGACACACCCCAGTTCCTCTCTCTCCCCTGTATCAGACACACCCCAGATCCTCTCTCTCCCCTGTAGTATCAGACACACCCCAGATCCTCTCTCTCCTCCTTGTATCAGACACACCCCAGTTCCTCTCTCCCCCTTGTATCAGACAGACCCCAGTTCATCTCTCATCCCTGTATCAGACACACTCCAGTTTCTCTCTCCCCCCTGTATCAGACACACCCCAGTTCTGCTCTCTTCCCTGTATCAGACACGCCCCGAGTTCCTCTCTCTCCCCTGTATCACACACACCACAGTTCCTCTCTCACCCCTGTATCAGACACACCCAGTTCCTCTCGTCTCCCATGTATCAGACACACCCCAGTTCCTCTCTCCCCCCTGTATCAGACACACCCCAGTTCCCCTCTCTCCCCTGTATCAGACACACCCCAGTTCCTCTCTCCCCCCTGTATCAGGACACACCCCAGATCCTCTCTCCCCCTGTATCAGACACCCCCCAGTTCCTCTCTCTCCCCTGTATCAGACACACACTAGTTCCTCTCTCTCCCCCCTGTATCAGACACACCCCAGTTCCTCTCTCTCCCCCCTGTATCAGACACACCCCAGTTCCTCTCTCTCCCCCCTGTATCAGACACACCCCAGTTCCTCTCCCTCCCCTGTATCAGACACGCCCCAGTTCCTCTCTCTCCCTTGTATCAGACACACCCCAGTTCCTCTCTTTTCCCTGTATCAGACACATCCCAGTTCCTCTCTGCCCCCTGTATCAGACACACCCCAGTTCCGCTCTCCTCCCTGTATCAGACACACCCCCAGTTCTCTCTCCCCCCGTATCAGACACTCCCCAGTTCCTCTCTCCCCCCTGTATCAGAAACACCCCAGTTCCTCTCTCTCCCCTGTATCAGACACACCCCAGTTCCTCTCTCTCCCCCCTGTATCAGACACACCCCAATTCCTCTCCCTCCCCCCTGTATCAGACACACCCCAGTTCCTCTCTCTCCTCCTGTATCAGACACACCCCAGTTCCTCTCTCCCCTGTGTATCAGACACACCCCAGTTCCTCTCTCTTACCTGTATCAGACACATCCCAGTTCCTCTCTCCGCCCTGTATCAGACACACCGCAGTTCCTCTCTCTGCACTGTGTCAGACACACCCCAGTTCTCTCTCTCCCGTGTCAGACACACCCAGTTCCTCTATCCCCGCTGTATCAAACACCCCCAGTTCCTCTCTCCGCCCTGTATCAGACGCCCCCCAGTTCCTCTCTCCCCCCTGTATCAGACACACCCCAGTTCGTCTCTGTTCCCTGTATCAGACACACCCCAGTTTCTCTCTCCCCCCTGTATCAGACACATCCCAGTTCCGCTCTCTTCCCTGTATCAGACACGCCCGAGTTCCTCTCTCCCCCCTGTATGAGACACGCCCCAGTTCCTCTCTCTCCCCTGTATCAGACACATCCCAGTTCCTCTCTCCCCGCTGTATCAGACACACGACAGTTCCTCTCTCTCCCCTGTATCAGACACACCCCAGTTCCTCTCGCCCCTGTATCAGACACATCCCAGTTCCTCTCTCCCCTCTGTATCAGACACACCCCAGTTCCTCTCTCCCCCCTGTATCAGACACACCCCAGTTCCTCTCTCTCCCCTGTATCAGACGCACCCCAGATCCTCTCTCTCCCCTGTAACAGACACACCCCAGATCCTCTCTCTCCTCCGTGTATCAGACACAACCCAGTTCCTCTCTCCCCCTTGTATCAGACAGACCCCAGTTCGTCTCTCATCCCTGTATCAGACACACTCCAGTTTCTCTCTCCCCCCTGTATCAGACACACCCCATTTCCGCTCTCTTCCCTGTATCAGACACGCCCGAGTTCCTCTCTCTCCCCTGTATCACACACACCACAGTTCCTCTCTCACCGCTGTATCAGACACACCCAGTTCCTCTCTCTCCATGTATCAGACACACCCCCAGTTCCTCTCTCTCCCACCTGTATCAGACACTCCCCAGTTCCTCTCTCCCCCCTGTATCAGACACAACCCAGTTCCTCTCTCTCCCCCCTGTATCAGACACACCCCAGTTTTCTCTCTCCCCCCTGTATCAGACACACCCCAGTTCCTCTCTCTCCTCCTGTATCAGACACACCCCAGTTCCTCTCTCCCCTGTGTATCAGACACACCCCAGTTCCTCTCTCTTACCTGTATCAGACACATCCCAGTTTCTCTCTCCGCCCTGTATCAGACACACCCCAGTTCCTCTCTCTGCACTGTATCAGACACACCCCAGTTCCTCTCTCTCCCGTGTCAGACACACCCCAGTTCCTCTCCCCCCGCTGTATCAGACACCCCCCAGTTCCTCTCTCCCCCCTGTATCAGACACCCCCCAGTTCCTCTCTCCCCCCTGTATCAGACACACCCCAGTTCGTCTCTGTTCCCTGCATCAGACACACCCCAGTTTCTCTCTCCCCCTGTATCAGACACATCCCAGTTCCGCTCTCTTCCCTGTATCAGACACGCCCGAGTTCCTCTCTCCCCCCTGTATCAGACACGCCCCAGTTCCTCTCTCTCCCCTGTATCAGACACATCCCAGTTCCTCTCTCCCCGCTGTATCAGACACACGACAGTTCCTCTCTCTCCCCTGTATCAGACACACCCCAGTTCCTCTCTCCCCTGTATCAGACACATCCCAGTTCCTCTCTCCCCGCTGTATCAGACACGCCCCAGTTCCTCTCTCTCCCTTGTATCAGACACACCCCAGTTCCTCTCTCTTCCCTGTATCAGGACACATCCCAGTTCCTCTCTGCCCCCTGTATCAGACAGCACCCCAGTTCCGCTCTCCTCCCTGTATCAGACACACCCAGTTATTCTCTCCCCCCGTATCAGACACTCCCTAGTTCCTCTCTCCCCCATGTATCAGAAACACCCCAGTTCCTCTCTCTCCCCTGTATCAGACACACCCCAGTTCCTCTCTCTCCCCCTGTATCAGACACACCTCAATTCCTCTACCTCCCCCCTGTATCAGACACACCCCAGTTCCTCTCTCTCCTCCTGTATCAGACACACCCCAGTTCCTCTCTCCCCTGTGTATCAGACACACCCCAGTTCCTCCCTGTATCAGACACATCCCAGTTCCTCTCTCCGCCCTGTATCAGACACACCGCAGTTCCTCTCTCTGCACTGTGTCAGACACACACCAGTTCCTCTCCCTCCCCTGTATCAGACACACCCCAGTTCCTCTCTCTCTACTGTATCAGACACACCCCAGTACCTCACTCTCCCCCTGTATCAGACACTCCCCAGTTCCTCTCTCCCCCCCTATATCAGACACGCCCCAGTTCCTCTCTCTCCCTTGTATCAGACACACGCCAGTTCCTTTCTCTTCCCTGTATCAGACACATCCCAGTTCCTCTCTGCCCCCTGTATCAGACACACCCCAGTTCCGCTCTCCTCCCTGTATCAGACACACCCCAGTTCCTCTCTCCCCCCGTATCAGACACTCCCCAGTTCCTCTCTCCCCCTGCATCAGACACACCCCAGTTCCTCCTCTCTCCCCTGTATCAGACACACACCAGTTCCTCTCTCTCCCCCCTGTATCAGACACACCCCAGTTCCTCTCCCTCCCCCCTGATTCAGACACACCCCAGTTCCTCTCTCTCCTCCTGTATCAGACACACCCCAGTTCCTCTCTCCCCTGTGTATCAGACACACCCCAGTTCCTCTCTCTTACCTGTATCAGACACATCCCATTTCCTCTCTCCGCCCTGTATCAGACACACCCCAGATCCTCTCTCTGCACTGTATCAGACACACCCCAGTTCCTCTCTCTCCCGTGTCAGACACACCCCAGTTCCTCTCTCCCCGCTGTATCAGACACCCCCCAGTTCCTCTCTCCGCCCTGTATCAGACACCCCCCAGTTCCTCTCTCCCCCCTGTATCAGACACACCCCAGTTCGTCTCTGTTCCCTGTATCAGACACACCCCAGTTTTCTCTCTCCCCGCTGTATCAGACACATCCCAGTTCCGCTCTCTTCCCTGTATCAGACACGCCCGAGTTCCTCTCTCCCCCCTGTATCAGACCCGCCCCAGTTCGCTCTCTCTCCCCTGTATCAGACACATCCCAGTTCCTCTCTCCCCGCTGTATCAGACACACGACAGTTCCTCTCTCTCCCCTGTATCAGACACACCCCAGTTCCTCTCTCCCCCTGTATCAGACATATCCCAGTTCCTCTCTCCCCCCGTATCAGACACACCCCAGTTCCTCTCTCCCCCCTGTATCAGACACACCCCAGTTCCTCTCTCTCCCCTGTATCAGACACACCCCAGATCCTCTCTCTCCCCTGTATCAGACACACCCCAGATCCTCTCTCTCCTCCTTGTATCAGACACACCCCAGTTCCTCTCTCCCCCTTGTATCAGACAGACCCAGTTCATCTCTCATCCCTGTATCAGACACACCCCAGTTTCTCTCTCCCCCCTGTATCAGACACACCCCAGTTCTGCTCTCTTCCCTGTATCAGACACGCCCGAGTTCCTCTCTCTCCCCTGTATCACACACACCACAGTTCCTCTCTCACCCCTGTATCAGACACACCCCAGTTCCTCTCTCTCCCATGTATCAGACACACCCCAGTTCCTCTCTCCCCCCTGTATCAGACACACCCCAGTTCCCCTCTCTCCCCTGTATCAGACACACCCCAGTTCCTCTCTCCCCCCTGTATCAGACACACCCCAGATCCTCTCTCCCCCCTGTATCAGACACCCCCCAGTTCCTCTCTCTCCCCTGTATCAGACACACACCAGTTCCTCTCTCTCCCCCCTGTATCAGACACACCCAGTTCCTCTCTCTCCCCCCTGTATCAGACACACCCCAGTTCCTCTCCTCCCCTGTATCAGACACGCCCCAGTTCCTCTCTCTCCCTTGTATCAGACACACCCCAGTTCCTCTCTCTTCCCTGTATCAGACACATCCCAGTTCCTCTCTGCCCCCTGTATCAGACACACCCCAGTTCCGCTCTCCTCCCTGTATCAGACACACCCCAGTTCCTCTCTCCCCCCGTATCAGACACTCCCCAGTTCCTCTCTCCCCCCTGTATCAGAAACACCCCAGTTCCTCTCTCTCCCCTGTATCAGACACACCCCAGTTCCTCTCTCTCCCCCCTGTATCAGACACACCCCAATTCCTCTCCCTCCCCCCTGTATCAGACACACCCCAGTTCCACTCTCTCCTCCTGTATCAGACACACCCCAGTTCCTCTCTCCCCTGTGTATCAGACACACCCCAGTTCCTCTCTCTTACCTGTATCAGACACATCCCAGTTCCTCTCTCCGCCCTGTATCAGACACACCGCAGTTCCTCTCTCTGCACTGTGTCAGACACACCCCAGTTCCTCTCTCTCCCGTGTCAGACACACCCCAGTTCCTCTATCCCCGCTGTATCAAACACCCCCCAGTTCCTCTCTCCGCCCTGTATCAGACACCCCCAGTTCCTCTCTCCCCCCTGTATCAGACACACCCCAGTTCGTCTCTGTTCCCTGTATCAGACACACCCCAGTTTCTCTCTCCCCCCTGTATCAGACACATCCCAGTTCCGCTCTCTTCCCTGTATCAGACACGCCCGAGTTCCTCTCTCCCCCCTGTATCAGACACGCCCCAGTTCCTCTCTCTCCCCTGTATCAGACACATCCCAGTTCCTCTCCCCGCTGTATCAGACACACGACAGTTCCTCTCTCTCCCCTGTATCAGACACACCCCAGTTCCTCTCTCCCCTGTATCAGACACATCCCAGTTCCTCTCTCCCCTCTGTATCAGACACACCCCAGTTTCTCTCTCCCCCCTGTATCAGACACACCCCAGTTCCTCTCTCTCCTCCTGTATCAGACACACCCCAGTTCCTCTCTCCCCTGTGTATCAGACACACCCCAGTTCCTCTCTCTTACCTGTATCAGACACATCCCAGTTTCTCTCTCCGCCCTGTATCAGACACACCCCAGTTCCTCTCTCTGCACTGTATCAGACACACCCCAGTTCCTCTCTCTCCCGTGTCAGACACACCCCAGTTCCTCTCCCCCCGCTGTATCAGACACCCCCCAGTTCTCTCTCCCCCCTGTATCAGACACCCCCCAGTTCCTCTCTCCCCCCTGTATCAGACACACCCCAGTTCGTCTCTGTTCCCTGCATCAGACACACCCCAGTTTCTCTCTCCCCCCTGTATCAGACACATCCCAGTTCCGCTCTCTTCCCTGTATCAGACACGCCCTAGTTCCTCTCTCCCCCCTGTATCAGACACGCCCCAGTTCCTCTCTCTCCCCTGTATCAGACACATCCCAGTTCCTCTCTCCCCGCTGTATCAGACACACGACAGTTCCTCTCTCCCCTGTATCAGACACACCCCAGTTCCTCTCTCCCCTGTATCAGACACATCCCAGTTCCTCTCTCCCCGCTGTATCAGACACGCCCCAGTTCCTCTCTCTCCCTTGTATCAGACACACCCCAGTTCCTCTCTCTTCCCTGTATCAGACACATCCCAGTTCCTCTCTGCCCCCTGTATCAGACACACCCCAGTTCCGCTCTCCTCCCTGTATCAGACACACCCCAGTTACTCTCTCCCCCCGTATCAGACACTCCCAAGTTCCTCTCTCCCCCATGTATCAGAAACACCCCAGTTCCTCTCTCTCCCCTGTATCAGACACACCCCAGTTCCTCTCTCTCCCCCCTGTATCAGACACACCTCAATTCCTCTACCTCCCCCCTGTATCAGACACACACCCCAGTTCCTCTCTCTCCTCCTGTATCAGACACACCCCAGTTCCTCTCTCCCCTGTGTATCAGACACACCCCAGTTCCTCTCTCTTACCTGTATCAGACACATCCCAGTTCCTCTCTCCGCCCTGTATCAGACACACCGCAGTTCCTCTCTCTGCACTGTGTCAGACACACACCAGTTCCTCTCCCTCCCCTGTATCAGACACACCCCAGTTCCTCTCTCTCTACTGTATCAGACACACCCCAGTACCTCACTCTCCCCCTGTATCAGACACTCCCCAGTTCCTCTCTCCCCCCTATATCAGACACGCCCCAGTTCCTCTCTCTCCCTTGTATCAGACACACGCCAGTTCCTTTCTCTTCCCTGTATCAGACACATCCCAGTTCCTCTCTGCCCCCTGTATCAGACACACCCCAGTTCCGCTCTCCTCCCTGTATCAGACACACCCCAGTTCCTCTCTCCCCCCGTATCAGACACTCCCCAGTTCCTCTCTCCCCCCTGCATCAGACACACCCCAGTTCCTCTCTCTCCCCTGTATCAGACACACACCAGTTCCTCTCTCTCCCCCCTGTATCAGACACACCCCAGTTCCTCTCCCTCCCCCCTGATTCAGACACACCCCAGTTCCTCTCTCTCCTCCTGTATCAGACACACCCCAGTTCCTCTCTCCCCTGTGTATCAGACACACCCCAGTTCCTCTCTCTTACCTGTATCAGACACATCCCATTTCCTCTCTCCGCCCTGTATCAGACACACCCCAGATCCTCTCTCTGCACTGTATCAGACACACCCCAGTTCCTCTCTCTCCCGTGTCAGACACACCCCAGTTCCTCTCTCCCCGCTGTATCAGACACCCCCCAGTTCCTCTCTCCGCCCTGTATCAGACACCCCCCAGTTCCTCTCTCCCCCCTGTATCAGACACACCCCAGTTCGTCTCTGTTCCCTGTATCAGACACACCCCAGTTTCTCTCTCCCCGCTGTATCAGACACATCCCAGTTCCGCTCTCTTCCCTGTATCAGACACGCCCGAGTTCCTCTCTCCCCCCTGTATCAGACACGCCCCAGTTCCTCTCTCTCCCCTGTATCAGACACATCCCAGTTCCTCTCTCCCCGCTGTATCAGACACACGACAGTTCCTCTCTCTCCCCTGTATCAGACACACCCCAGTTCCTCTCTCCCCTGTATCAGACATATCCCAGTTCCTCTCTCCCCCCGTATCAGACACACCCCAGTTCCTCTCTCCCCCCTGTATCAGACACACCCCAGTTCCTCTCTCTCCCCTGTATCAGACACACCCCAGATCCTCTCTCTCCCCTGTATCAGACACACCCCAGATCCTCTCTCTCCTCCTTGTATCAGACACACCCCAGTTCCTCTCTCCCCCTTGTATCAGACAGACCCCAGTTCATCTCTCATCCCTGTATCAGACACACCCCAGTTTCTCTCTCCCCCCTGTATCAGACACACCCCAGTTCTGCTCTCTTCCCTGTATCAGACACGCCCGAGTTCCTCTCTCTCCCCTGTATCACACACACCACAGTTCCTCTCTCACCCCTGTAGCAGACACACCCCAGTTCCTCTCTCTCCCATGTATCAGACACACCCCAGTTCCTCTCTCCCCCCTGTATCAGACACACCCCAGTTCCCCTCTCTCCCCTGTATCAGACACACCCCAGTTCCTCTCTCCCCCCTGTATCAGACACACCCCAGATCCTCTCTCCCCCCTGTATCAGACACCCCCCAGTTCCTCTCTCTCCCCTGTATCAGACACACACCAGTTCCTCTCTCTCCCCCCTGTATCAGACACACCCCAGTTCCTCTCTCTCCCCCCTGTATCAGACACACCCCAGTTCCTCTCCCTCCCCTGTATCAGACACGCCCCAGTTCCTCTCTCTCCCTTGTATCAGACACACCCCAGTTCCTCTCTCTTCCCTGTATCAGACACATCCCAGTTCCTCTCTGCCCCCTGTATCAGACACACCCCAGTTCCGCTCTCCTCCCTGTATCAGACACACCCCAGTTCCTCTCTCCCCCCGTATCAGACACTCCCCAGTTCCTCTCTCCCCCCTGTATCAGAAACACCCCAGTTCCTCTCTCTCCCCTGTATCAGACACACCCCAGTTCCTCTCTCTCCCCCCTGTATCAGACACACCCCAATTCCTCTCCCTCCCCCCTGTATCAGACACACCCCAGTTCCTCTCTCTCCTCCTGTATCAGACACACCCCAGTTCCTCTCTCCGCTGTGTATCAGACACACCCCAGTTCCTCTCTCTTACCTGTATCAGACACATCCCAGTTCCTCTCTCCGCCCTGTATCAGACACACCGCAGTTCCTCTCTCTGCACTGTGTCAGACACACCCCAGTTCCTCTCTCTCCCGTGTCAGACACACCCCAGTTCCTCTATCCCCGCTGTATCAAACACCCCCCAGTTCCTCTCTCCGCCCTGTATCAGACACCCCCCAGTTCCTCTCTCCCCCCTGTATCAGACACACCCCAGTTCGTCTCTGTTCCCTGTATCAGACACACCCAGTTTCTCTCTCCCCCCTGTATCAGACACATCCCAGTTCCGCTCTCTTCCCTGTATCAGACACGCCCGAGTTCCTCTCTCCCCCCTGTATCAGACACGCCCCAGTTCCTCTCTCTCCCCTGTATCAGACACATCCCAGTTCCTCTCTCCCCGCTGTATCAGACACACGACAGTTCCTCTCTCTCCCCTGTATCAGACACACCCCAGTTCCTCTCTCCCCTGTATCAGACACATCCCAGTTCCTCTCTCCCCTCTGTATCAGACACACCCCAGTTCCTCTCTCCCCCCTGTATCAGACACACCCCAGTTCCTCTCTCTCCCCTGTATCAGACGCACCCCAGATCCTCTCTCTCCCCTGTAACAGACACACCCCAGATCCTCTCTCTCCTCCGTGTATCAGACACAACCCAGTTCCTCTCTCCCCCTTGTATCAGACAGACCCCAGTTCGTCTCTCATCCCTGTATCAGACACACTCCAGTTTCTCTCTCCCCCCCCTGTATCAGACACACCCCATCTCCGCTCTCTTCCCTGTATCAGACACGCCCGAGTTCCTCTCTCTCCCCTGTATCACACACACCACAGTTCCTCTCTCACCGCTGTATCAGACACACCCCAGTTCCTCTCTCTCCCATGTATCAGACACACCCCAGTTCCTCTCTCTCCCACCTGTATCAGACACTCCCCAGTTCCTCTCTCCCCCCTGTATCAGACACAACCCAGTTCCTCTCTCTCCCCCCCTGTATCAGACACACCCCAGTTTCTCTCTCCCCCCTGTATCAGACACACCCCAGTTCCTCTCTCTCCTCCTGTATCAGACACACCCCAGTTCCTCTCTCCCCTGTGTATCAGACACACCCCAGTTCCTCTCTCTTACCTGTATCAGACACATCCCAGTTTCTCTCTCCGCCCTGTATCAGACACACCCCAGTTCCTCTCTCTGCACTGTATCAGACACACCCCAGTTCCTCTCTCTCCCGTGTCAGACACACCCCAGTTCCTCTCCCCCCGCTGTATCAGACACCCCCAAGTTCCTCTCTCCCCCCTGTATCAGACACCCCCCAGTTCCTCTCTCCCCCCTGTATCAGACACACCCCAGTTCGTCTCTGTTCCCTGCATCAGACACACCCCAGTTTCTCTCTCCCCCCTGTATCAGACACATCCCAGTTCCGCTCTCTTCCCTGTATCAGACACGCCCGAGTTCCTCTCTCCCCCCTGTATCAGACACGCCCCAGTTCCTCTCTCTCCCCTGTATCAGACACATCCCAGTTCCTCTCTCCCCGCTGTATCAGACACACGACAGTTCCTCTCTCTCCCCTGTATCAGACACACCCCAGTTCCTCTCTCCCCTGTATCAGACACATCCCAGTTCCTCTCTCCCCGCTGTATCAGACACGCCCCAGTTCCTCTCTCTCCCTTGTATCAGACACACCCCAGTTCCTCTCTCTTCCCTGTATCAGACACATCCCAGTTCCTCTCTGCCCCCTGTATCAGACACACCCCAGTTCCGCTCTCCTCCCTGTATCAGACACACCCCAGTTACTCTCTCCCCCCGTATCAGACACTCCCTAGTTCCTCTCTCCCCCCTGTATCAGAAACACCCCAGTTCCTCTCTCTCCCCTGTATCAGACACACCCCAGTTCCTCTCTCTCCCCCCTGTATCAGACACACCCCAATTCCTCTACCTCCCCCCTGTATCAGACACACCCCAGTTCCTCTCTCTCCTCCTGTATCAGACACACCCCAGTTCCTCTCTCCCCTGTGTATCAGACACACCCCAGTTCCTCTCTCTTACCTGTATCAGACACATCCCAGTTCCTCTCTCCGCCCTGTATCAGACACACCGCAGTTCCTCTCTCTGCACTGTGTCAGACACACACCAGTTCCTCTCTCTCCCGTGTCAGACACACCCCAGTTCCTCTCTCCCCGCTGTATCAGACACCCCCCCAGTTCCTCTCTCCGCCCTGTATCAGACACCCCTCAGTTCCTCTCTCCCCCCTGTATCAGACACATCCCAGTTCCGCTCTCTTCCCTGTATCAGACACGCCCCGAGTTCCTCTCTCCCCCCTGTATCAGACACGCCCCAGTTCCTCTCTCTCCCCTGTATCAGACACATCCCAGTTCCTCTCTCCCCGCTGTATCAGACACACGACAGTTCCTCTCTCTCCCCTGTATCAGACACACCCCAGTTCCTCTCTCCCCTGTATCAGACACATCCCAGTTCCTCTCTCCCTCTGTATCAGACACACCCCAGTTCCTCTCTCCCCCCTGTATCAGACACACCCCAGTTCCTCTCTCTCCCCTGTATCAGACGCACCCCAGATCCTCCTCTCTCCCCTGTAACAGACACACCCCAGATCCTCTCTCTCCTCCGTGTATCAGACACAACCCAGTTCCTCTCTCCCCCTTGTATCAGACAGACCCCAGTTCGTCTCTCATCCCTGTATCAGACACACTCCAGTTTCTCTCACCCCCCTGTATCAGACACACCCCATCTCCGCTCTCTTCCCTGTATCAGACACGCCCGAGTTCCTCTCTCTCCCCTGTATCACACACACCACAGTTCCTCTCTCACCCCTGTATCAGACACCCCCCAGTTCCTCTCTCTCCCCTGTATCAGACACACACCAGTTCCTCTCTCTCCCCCCCTGTATCAGACACACCCCACTTCCTCTCTCTCCCCCCTGTATCAGACACACCCCAGTTCCTCTCTCTCCCCCCTGTATCAGACACACCCCAGTTCCTCTCCCTCCCCTGTATCAGACACGCCCCAGTTCCTCTCTCTCCCTTGTATCAGACACACCCCAGTTCCTCTCTCTTCCCTGTATCAGACACATCCCAGTTCCTCTCTGCCCCCTGTATCAGACACACCCCAGTTCCGCTCTCCTCCCTGTATCAGACACACCCCAGTTCCTCTCTCCCGCCGTATCAGACACTCCCCAGTTCCTCTCTCCCCCCTGTATCAGAAACACCCCAGTTCCTCTCTCTCCCCTGTATCAGACACACCCCAGTTCCTCTCTCTCCCCCCTGTATCAGACACACCCCAATTCCTCTCCCCCCCCTGTATCAGACACACCCCAGTTCCTCTCTCTCCTCCTGTATCAGGACACACCCCAGTTCCTCTCTCCCCTGTGTATCAGACACACCCCAGTTCCTCTCTCTTACCTGTATCAGACACATCCCAGTTCCTCTCTCCGCCCTGTATCAGACACACCGCAGTTCCTCTCTCTGCACTGTGTCAGACACACCCCAGTTCCTCTCTCTCCCGTTTCAGACACACCCCAGTTCCTCTATCCCCGCTGTATCAAACACCCCCCAGTTCCTCTCTCCGCCCTGTATCAGACACCCCCCAGTTCCTCTCTCCCCCCTGTATCAGACACACCCCAGTTCGTCTCTGTTCCCTGTATCAGACACACCCCAGTTTCTCTCTCCCCCCTGTATCAGGACACATCCCAGTTCCGCTCTCTTCCCTGTATCAGACACGCCCGAGTTCCTCTCTCCCCCCTGTATCAGACACGCCCCAGTTCCTCTCTCTCCCCTGTATCAGACACATCCCAGTTCCTCTCTCCCCGCTGTATCAGACACACGACAGTTCCTCTCTCTCCCCTGTATCAGACACACCCCAGTTCCTCTCTCCCCTGTATCAGACACATCCCAGTTCCTCTCTCCCCTCTGTATCAGACACACCCCAGTTCCTCTCTCCCCCCTGTATCAGACACACCCCAGTTCCTCTCTCTCCCCTGTATCAGACGCACCCCAGATCCTCTCTCTCCCCTGTAACAGACACACCCCAGATCCTCTCTCTCCTCCGTGTATCAGACACAACCCAGTTCCTCTCTCCCCCTTGTATCAGACAGACCCCAGTTCGTCTCTCATCCCTGTATCAGACACACTCCAGTTTCTCTCTCCCCCCTGTATCAGACACACCCCATCTCCGCTCTCTTCCCTGTATCAGACACGCCCGAGTTCCTCTCTCTCCCCTGTATCACACACACCACAGTTCCTCTCTCACCGCTGTATCAGACACACCCCAGTTCCTCTCTCTCCCATGTATCAGACACACCCCAGTTCCTCTCTCTCCCACCTGTATCAGACACTCCCCAGTTCCTCTCTCCCCCCTGTATCAGACACAACCCAGTTCCTCTCTCTCCCCCCTGTATCAGACACACCCTAGTTTCTCTCTCCCCCCCTGTATCAGACACACCCCAGTTCCTCTCTCTCCTCCTGTATCAGACACACCCCAGTTCCTCTCTCCCCTGTGTATCAGACACACCCCAGTTCCTCTCTCTTACCTGTATCAGACACATCCCAGTTTCTCTCTCCGCCCTGTATCAGACACACCCCAGTTCCACTCTCTGCACTGTATCAGACACACCCCCAGTTCCTCTCTCTCCCGTGTCAGACACACCCCAGTTCCTCTCTCCCCGCTGTATCAGACACCCCCCAGTTCCTCTCTCCCCCCTGTATCAGACACCCCCCAGTTCCTCTCTCCCCCCTGTATCAGACACAACCCCAGTTCGTCTCTGTTCCCTGCATCAGACACACCCCAGTTTCTCTCTCCCCCCTGTATCAGACACATCCCAGTTCCGCTCTCTTCCCTGTATCAGACACGCCCGAGTTCCTCTCTCCCCCCTGTATCAGACACGCCCCAGTTCCTCTCTCTCCCCTGTATCAGACACATCCCAGTTCCTCTCTCCCCGCTGTATCAGACACACGACAGTTCCTCACTCTCCCCTGTATCAGACACACCCCAGTTCCTCTCTCCCCTGTATCAGACACATCCCAGTTCCTCTCTCCCCGCTGTATCAGACACGCCCCAGTTCCTCTCTCTCCCTTGTATCAGACACACCCCAGTTCCTCTCTCTTCCCTGTATCAGACACATCCCAGTTCCTCTCTGCCCCCTGTATCAGACACACCCCAGTTCCGCTCTCCTCCCTGTATCAGACACACCCCAGTTACTCTCTGCCCCCGTATCAGACACTCCCTAGTTCCTCTCTCCCCCCTGTATCAGAAACACCCCAGTTCCTCTCTCTCCCCTGTATCAGACACACCCCAGTTCCTCTCTCTCCCCCCTGTATCAGACACACCCCAATTCCTCTACCTCCCCCCTGTATCAGACACACCCCAGTTCCTCTCTCTCCTCCTGTATCAGACACACCCCAGTTCCTCTCTCCCCTGTGTATCAGACACACCCCAGTTCCTCTCTCTTACCTGTATCAGACACATCCCAGTTCCTCTCTCCGCCCTGTATCAGACACACCGCAGTTCCTCTCTCTGCACTGTGTCAGACACACCACAGTTCCTCTCTCTCCCGTGTCAGACACACCCCAGTTCCTCTTTCCCCCGCTGTATCAGACACCCCCCAGTTCCTCTCTCCGCCCTGTATCAGACACCCCCCAGTTCCTCTCTCCCCCCTGTATCAGACACATCCCAGTTCCACTCTCTTCCCTGTATCAGACACGCCCGAGTTCCTCTCTCCCCCCCTGTATCAGACACGCCCCAGTTCCTCTCTCTCCCCTGTATCAGACACATCCCAGTTCCTCTCTCCCCGCTGTATCAGACACACGACAGTTCCTCTCTCTCCCCTGTATCAGACCACACCCCCAGTTCCTCTCTCCCCTGTATCAGACACATCCCAGTTCCTCTCTCCCCTCTGTATCAGACACACCCCAGTTCCTCTCTCCCCCCTGTATCAGACACACCCCAGTTCCTCTCTCTCCCCTGTATCAGACGCACCCCAGATCCTCTCTCTCCCCTGTAACAGACACACCCCAGATCCTCTCTCTCCTCCGTGTATCAGACACAACCCAGTTCCTCTCTCCCCCTTGTATCAGACAGACCCCAGTTCGTCTCTCATCCCTGTATCAGACACACTCCAGTTTCTCTCTCCCCCCTGTATCAGACACACCCCATCTCCGCTCTCTTCCCTGTATCAGACACGCCCGAGTTCCTCTCTCTCCCCTGTATCACACACACCACAGTTCCTCTCTCACCCCTGTATCAGACACACCCCAGTTCCTCTCTCTCCCATGTATCAGACACACCCCAGTTCCTCTCTCCCCCCTGTATCAGACACACCCCAGTTCCCCTCTCTCCCCTGTATCAGACACACCCCAGTTCCTCTCTCTCCCACCTGTATCAGACACACCCCAGTTCCTCTCCCTCCCCTGTATCAGACACACCCCAGTTCCTCTCTCTCTACTGTATCAGACACACCCCAGTACCTCACTCTCCCCCTGTATCAGACACTCCCCAGTTCCTCTCTCCCCCCTATATCAGACACGCCCCAGTTCCTCTCTCTCCCTTGTATCAGACACACCCCAGTTCCTCTCTGCCCCCTGTATCAGACACACCCCAGTTCCGCTCTCCTCCCTGTATCAGACACACCCCAGTTCCTCTCTCCCCCCATATCAGACACTCCCCAGTTCCTCTCTCCCCCCTGTATCAGACACACCCCAGTTCCTCTCTCTCCCCTGTATCAGACACAACCCAGTTCCTCTCTCTCCCCCCTGTATCAGACACACCCCAATTCCTCTCCCTCCCCCCTGTATCAGACACACCCCAGTTCCTCTCTCTCCTCCTGTATCAGACACACCCCAGTTCCTCTCTCCCCTGTGTATCAGACACACCCCATCTCCGCTCTCTTCCCTGTATCAGACACGCCCGAGTTCCTCTCTCTCCCCTGTATCACACACACCACAGTTCCTCTCTCACCCCTGTATCAGACACACCCCAGTTCCTCTCTCTCCCATGTATCAGACACACCCCAGTTCCTCTCTCCCCCCTGTATCAGACACACCCCAGTTCCCCTCTCTCCCCTGTATCAGACACACCCCCAGTTCCTCTCTCTCCCACCTGTATCAGACACACCCCAGTTCCTCTCCCTCCCCTGTATCAGACACACCCCCAGTTCCTCTCTCTCTACTGTATCAGACACACCCCAGTACCTCACTCTCCCCCTGTATCAGACACTCCCCAGTTCCTCTCTCCCCCCTATATCAGACACGCCCCAGTTCCTCTCTCTCCCTTGTATCAGACACACCCCAGTTCCTCTCTGCCCCCTGTATCAGACACACCGCAGTTCCGCTCTCCTCCCTGTATCAGACACACCCCAGTTCCTCTCTCCCCCCATATCAGACACTCCCCAGTTCCTCTCTCCCCCCTGTATCAGACACACCCCAGTTCCTCTCTCTCCCCTGTATCAGACACAACCCAGTTCCTCTCTCTCCCCCCCTGTATCAGACACACCCCAATTCCTCTCCCTCCCCCCTGTATCAGACACACCCCAGTTCCTCTCTCTCCTCCTGTATCAGACACACCCCAGTTCCTCTCTCCCCTGTGTATCAGACACACCCCAGTTCCTCTCTCTTACCTGTATCAGACACATCCCAGTTCCTCTCTCCGCCCCTGTATCAAACACACCCCCAGTTCCTCTCTCTGCACTGTATCAGACACACCCCAGTTCCTCTCTCTCCCGTGTCAGACACACCCCAGTTCCTCTCTCCCCGCTGTATCAGACACCCCCCAGTTCCTCTCTCCCCCCTGTATCAGACACCCCCCAGTTCCTCTCTCCCCCCTGTATCAGACACATCCCAGTTCCGCTCTCTTCCCTGTATCAGACACGCCCGAGTTCCTCTCTCCCCCCTGTATCAGACACGCCCCAGTTACTCTCTCTCCCCTGTATGAGGACACATCCCAGTTCCTCTCTCCCCACTGTATCAGACATACGACAGTTCCTCTCTCTGCCCTGTATCAGACACACCCCAGTTCCTCTCTCCCCTGTATCAGACAGATCCCAGTTCCTCTCTCCCCCCTGTATCAGACACACCCCAGTTCCTCTCTCCCCCCTGTATCAGACACACCCCAGTTCCTCTCTCTCCCCTGTATCAGACACACCCCAGATCCTCTCTCTCCCCTGTATCAGACACACCCCAGTTCCTCTCTCTCCCCTGTATCAGACACACCCCAGATCCTCTCTCTCCCCTGTATCAGACACACCCCAGATCCTCTCTCTCCTCCTTGTATCAGACACACCCCAGTTCCTCTCTCTCCCTTGTATCAGACAGACCCCAGTTCGTCTCTCATCCCTGTATCAGACACACCCCAGTTCCTCTCCCTCCCCTGTATCAGACACACCCCAGTTCCTCTCTCTCTACTGTATCAGACACACCCCAGTTACTCTCTCCCCCCTGTATCAGACACACCCCAGATCCTCTCTCCCCGCTGTATCAGACACCCCCCAGTTCCTCTCTCTCCCCTGTATCAGACACACACCAGTTCCTCTCTCTCCCCCCTGTATCAGACACACCCCAGTTCCTCTCTCTCCCCCCTGTATCAGACACACCCCAGTTCCTCTCCCTCCCCTGTATCAGACACACCCCAGTTCCTCTCTCTCTACTGTATCAGACACACCCCACTTCCTCTCTCTCCCCCCCTGTATCAGACACACCCTAGTTCTTCTCCCTCCCCCCTGTATCAGACACACCCCAGTTCCTCTCTCTCCCCCCTGTATCAGACACACCACAGTTCCTCTCCATCCCCCCTGTATCAGACACACCTCAGTTCCTCTCTCTCCCCTGTATCAGACACACCCCAGTTCCTCTCTTTCCCCTGTATCAGACACACCACAGTTCCTCTCTCTCCCCCTGTATCAGACACGCCCCAGTTCCTCTCTCCCCCCTGTATCAGACACGCCCCAGTTCCTCTCTCCCCCTGTATCAGACACAGCCCAGATCCTCTCTCTCCCCTGTATCAGACACACCCCAGTTCCTCTCTCCCCTGTGTATCAGACACACCCCAGTTGCTCTCTCTTACCTGTATCAGACACATCCCAGTTCCTCTCTCCCCACTGTATCAGACACACCCCAGTTCCTCTCTCTCCCCTGTGTCAGACACACCTGTTCCTCTCTCTTCCCTGTATCAGACACACCCCAGTTCCTCTCTCCCCCCTGTATCAGACACACCCATTTCCTCTCTCTCCCCCTGTATCAGACACACCCCAGTTCCTCTCTCTCCTTCCTGTATCAGACACATCCCAGATCCTCTCTCTCCCCTGTATCAGACACACCCCAGTTCCGCTCTCTCCCCTGTATCAGAGACACCCCAGTTCCTCTCTCTCTCTTCTATCAGACACACCCCATTTCCTCTCTCTCCCCCCTGTATCAGACACACCACAGTTCCTCTCTCTCCCCCCTGTATCAGACACACCCCAGTTCCTCACTCTCCCCTGTATCAGACAGACCCCAGTTCCTCTCTCTCCCCCCTGTATCAGACACACCCCAGTTCCTCTGCTCTCCCCCCTGTATCAGACACACACCAGTTCCTCTCTCTCCCCCCTGTATCAGACACACCCCAGTTCCTCTCCCTCCCCTGTATCAGACGCACCCCAGTTCCTCTCTCTCTACTGTATCAGACACACCCCAGTACCTCACTCTCCCCCTGTATCAGACACTCCCCAGTTCCTCTCTCCCCCCTACATCAGACACGCCCCAGTTCCTCTCTCTCCCTTGTATCAGACACACCCCAGTTCCTCTCTCTTCCCTGTATCAGACACATCCCAGTTCCTCTCTGCCCCCTGTATCAGACACACCCCAGTTCCGCTCTCCTCCCTGTATCAGACACACCCCAGTTCCTCTCTCCCCCCGTATCAGACACTCCCCAGTTCCTCTCTCCCCCCTGTATCAGACACACCCCAGTTCCTCTCTCTCCCTGTATCAGACACACCCCAGTTCCTCTCTCTCCCCCCTGTATCAGACACACCCCAGTTCCTCTCCCTCCCCCCCTGTAACAGACACAACCCCAGTTCCTCTCTCTCCTCCTGTATCAGACACACCCCAGTTCCTCTCTCCCCTGTGTATCAGACACACCCAAGTTCGTCTCTGCTCCCTGTATCAGACACACCCAGTTTCTCTCTCCCCCCTGTATCAGACACATCCCAGTTCCGCTCTCTTCCCTGTATCAGACACGCCCGAGTTCCTCTCTCCCCCCTGTATCAGACACGCCCCAGTTCCTCTCTCTCCCCTGTATCAGACACATCCCAGTTCCTCTCTCCCCGCTGTATCAGACACACGACAGTTCCTCTCTCTCCCCTGTATCAGACACACCCCAGTTCCTCTCTCCCCTGTATCAGACACATCCCAGTTCCTCTCTCTCCTCCTGTATCAGACACACCCCAGTTCCTCTCTCCCCTGTGTATCAGACACACCCCAGTTCCTCTCTCTTACCTGTATCAGACACATCCCAGTTCCTCTCTCCGCCCTGTATCAGACACACCGCAGTTCCTCTCTCTGCACTGTGTCAGACACACACCAGTTCCTCTCTCTCCCGTGTCAGACACACCCCCAGTTCCTCTCTCCCCGCTGTATCAGACACCCCCCAGTTCCTCTCTCCGCCCTGTATCAGACACCCCTCAGTTCCTCTCTCCCCCCTGTATCAGACACATCCCAGTTCCGCTCTCTTCCCTGTATCAGACACGCCCGAGTTCCTCTCTCCCCCCTGTATCAGACACGCCCCAGTTCCTCTCTCTCCCCTGTATCAGACACATCCCAGTTCCTCTCTCCCCGCTGTATCAGACACACGACAGTTCCTCTCTCTCCCCTGTATCAGACACACCCCAGTTTCCTCTCTCCCCTGTATCAGACACATCCCAGTTCCTCTCTCCCCTCTGTATCAGACACACCCCAGTTCCTCTCTCCCCCCTGTATCAGACACACCCCAGTTCCTCTCTCTCCCCTGTATCAGACGCACCCCAGATCCTCTCTCTCCCCTGTAACAGACACACCCCAGATCCTCTCTCTCCTCCGTGTATCAGACACAACCCAGTTCCTCTCTCCCCCTTGTATCAGACAGACCCCAGTTCGTCTCTCATCCCTGTATCAGACACACTCCAGTTTCTCTCACCCCCCTGTATCAGACACACCCCATCTCCGCTCTCTTCCCTGTATCAGACACGCCCGAGTTCCTCTCTCTCCCCTGTATCACACACACCACAGTTCCTCTCTCACCCCTGTATCAGACACCCCCCAGTTCCTCTCTCTCCCCTGTATCAGACACACACCAGTTCCTCTCTCTCCCCCCTGTATCAGACACACCCCACTTCCTCTCTCTCCCCCCTGTATCAGACACACCCCAGTTCCTCTCTCTCCCCCCTGTATCAGACACACCCCAGTTCCTCTCCCTCCCCTGTATCAGACACGCCCCAGTTCCTCTCTCTCCCTTGTATCAGACACACCCCAGTTCCTCTCTCTTCCCTGTATCAGACACATCCCAGTTCCTCTCTGCCCCCTGTATCAGACACACCCCAGTTCCGCTCTCCTCCCTGTATCAGACACACCCCAGTTCCTCTCTCCCGCCGTATCAGACACTCCCCAGTTCCTCTCTCCCCCCTGTATCAGAAACACCCCAGTTCCTCTCTCTCCCCTGTATCAGACACACCCCAGTTCCTCTCTCTCCCCCCTGTATCAGACACACCCCAATTCCTCTCCCCCCCCTGTATCAGACACACCCCAGTTCCTCTCTCTCCTCCTGTATCAGACACACCCCAGTTCCTCTCTCCCCTGTGTATCAGACACACCCCAGTTCCTCTCTCTTACCTGTATCAGACACATCCCAGTTCCTCTCTCCGCCCTGTATCAGACACACCGCAGTTCCTCTCTCTGCACTGTGTCAGGACACACCCCAGTTCCTCTCTCTCCCGTTTCAGACACACCCCAGTTCCTCTATCCCCGCTGTATCAAACACCCCCCAGTTCCTCTCTCCGCCCTGTATCAGACACCCCCCAGTTCCTCTCTCCCCCCTGTATCAGACACACCCCAGTTCGTCTCTGTTCCCTGTATCAGACACACCCCAGTTTCTCTCTCCCCCCTGTATCAGACACATCCCAGTTCCGCTCTCTTCCCTGTATCAGACACGCCCGAGTTCCTCTCTCCCCCCTGTATCAGACACGCCCCAGTTCCTCTCTCTCCCCTGTATCAGACACATCCCAGTTCCTCTCTCCCCGCTGTATCAGACACACGACAGTTCCTCTCTCTCCCCTGTATCAGACACACCCCAGTTCCTCTCTCCCCTGTATCAGACACATCCCAGTTCCTCTCTCCCCTCTGTATCAGACACACCCCAGTTCCTCTCTCCCCCCTGTATCAGACACACCCCAGTTCCTCTCTCTCCCCTGTATCAGACGCACCCCAGATCCTCTCTCTCCCCTGTAACAGACACACCCCAGATCCTCTCTCTCCTCCGTGTATCAGACACAACCCAGTTCCTCTCTCCCCCTTGTATCAGACAGACCCCAGTTCGTCTCTCATCCCTGTATCAGACACACTCCAGTTTCTCTCTCCCCCTGTATCAGACACACCCCATCTCCGCTCTCTTCCCTGTATCAGACACGCCCGAGTTCCTCTCTCTCCCCTGTATCACACACACCACAGTTCCTCTCTCACCGCTGTATCAGACACACCCCAGTTCCTCTCTCTCCCATGTATCAGACACAACCCCAGTTCCTCTCTCTCCCACCTGTATCAGACACTCCCCAGTTCCTCTCTCCCCCCTGTATCAGACACAACCCAGTTCCTCTCTCTCCCCCCTGTATCAGACACACCCTAGTTTCTCTCTCCCCCCTGTATCAGACACACCCCAGTTCCTCTCTCTCCTCCTGTATCAGACACACCCCAGTTCCTCTCTCCCCTGTGTATCAGACACACCCCAGTTCCTCTCTCTTACCTGTATCAGACACATCCCAGTTTCTCTCTCCGCCCTGTATCAGACACACCCCAGTTCCACTCTCTGCACTGTATCAGACACACCCCAGTTCCTCTCTCTCCCGTGTCAGACACACCCCAGTTCCTCTCTCCCCGCTGTATCAGACACCCCCCAGTTCCTCTCTCCCCCCCTGTATCAGACACCCCCCAGTTCCTCTCTCCCCCCCTGTATCAGACACACCCCAGTTCGTCTCTGTTCCCTGCATCAGACACACCCCAGTTTCTCTCTCCCCCCCTGTATCAGACACATCCCAGTTCCGCTCTCTTCCCTGTATCAGTCTGATACAGGGAAGAGAGCGGAACTGGGATGTGTCTGATACAGGGGGGGAGAGAGAAACTGGGGTGTGTCTGATGCAGGGAACAGAGACGAACTGGGGTGTGTCTGATACAGGGGGGAGAGAGGAACTGGGGGGGTGTCTGAATACAGGGGGGAGAGAGGAACTGGGGGGTGTCTGATACAGCGGGGAGGAGAGGAACTGGGGTGTGTCTGACACGGGAGAGAGAGGAACTGGGGTGTGTCTGATACAGTGCAGAGAGTGGAACTGGGGGTGTGTCTGATACAGGGCGGAGAGAGAAACTGGGATGTGTCTGATACAGGTAAGAGAGAGGAACTGGGGTGTGTCTGATACACAGGGGAGGAGAGGAACTGGGGTGTGTCTGATACAGGAGGAGATGAGAGGAACTGGGGTGTGTCTGATACAGGGGGGGAGAGAGAAACTAGGGTGTGTCTGATACAGGGGGGAGAGAGAGGAACTGGGTTGTGTCCTGATACAGGGGGGAGAGAGGAACTGGGGAGTGTCTGATACAGGTGGGAGAGAGAGGAACTGGGGTGTGTCTGATACATGGAGAGAGAGGAACTGGGGTGTGTCTGATACAGCGGTGAGAGAGGAACTGTGGTGTGTGTGATACAGGGGAGAGAGAGGAACTCGGGCGTGTCTGATACAGGGAAGAGAGCGGAGATGGGGTGTGTCTGATACAGGGGGGAGAGAGAACTGGAGTGTGTCTGATACAGGGATGAGAGACGAACTGGGTCTGTCTGATACAAGGGGGAGAGAGGAACTGGGTTGTGTCTGATACACGGAGGAGAGAGAGGATCTGGGGTGTGTCTGTTACAGGGGAGAGAGAGGATCTGGGGGTGCGTCTGATACAGGGGAGAGAGAGGAAACTGGGGTGTGTCTGATACAGGGGGGAGAGAGGAACTGGGGGTGTGTCTGATACAGAGGGGAGAGAGGAACTGGGATGTGTCTGATACAGGGGAGAGAGGAACTGGGGTGTGTCTGATACAGGGGAGAGAGAGGAACTGTCGTGTGTCTGATACAGCGGGGAGAGAGGAACTGGGATGTGTCTGATACAGGGGAGAGAGAGGAACTGGGGCGTGTCTGATACAGGGGGGAGAGAGGAACTCGGCGGTGTCTGATACAGGGAAGAGAGCGGAACTGGGATGTGTCTGATACAGGGGGGAGAGAGAAACTGGGGTGTGTCTGATACAGGGAACAGAGACGAACTGGGGTGTGTCTGATACAGGGGGGAGAGAGGAACTGGGGGTGTCTGATACAGGGCGGAGAGAGGGAACTGGGGGGTGTTTGATACAGCGGGGATAGAGGAACTGGGGTGTGTCTGAAACGGGAGAGAGAGGAACTGGGGTGTGTCTGACACAGTGCAGAGAGAGGAACTGCGGTGTGTCTGATACAGGGCGGAGAGAGGAACTGGGATGTGTCTGATACAGGTAAGAGAGAGGAACTGGGGTGTGTCTGATACACAGGGGAGAGAGGAACTGGGGTGTGTCTGATACAGGAGGAGAGAGAGGAACTGGGGTGGTGTCTGATACAGGGGGGGGGGAGAGGAATTGGGGTGTGTCTGATACAGGGGGGAGAGAGAGGAACTGGGGTGTGTCTGATACAGGGGGAGAGAGAGGAACTGGGGTGTTTCTGATACAGGGGGGGAGAGAGGAACTGGGGAGTGTCTGATACGGCGGGAGAGAGGAACTGGGGTGTGTCTGATACAGGGAGGAGAGCGGAACTGGGGTGTGTCTGATACAGGGGGCAGAGAGGAACTGGGATGTGTCTGATACAGGGAAGAGAGAGGAACTGGGGTGTGTCTGATACAAGGGAGAGAGAGGAACTGGGGCGTGTCTGATACAGGGAGGGAGAGGGAACTGGGGGTGTGTCTGATACAGGGGGGGAGAGAGAGGAACTGGGGTGTGTCTGATACAGGGGGGAGAGAGAGGAAGTGGGGGTGTGTCTGATACAGGGGGGGAGAGAGAGGAACTGGTGTGTGTCTGATACAGGGAGAGAGAGGAACTGGGGGGTGTCTGATACAGGGGTGAGAGAGGACTGTGGGTGTGTGTGATACAGGGGGAGAGAGAGGAACTCGGGCGTGTCTGATACAGGGAAGAGAGCGGAGATGGGGTGTGTCTGATACAGGGGGGGTGAGAGAAACTGGAGTGTGTCTGATACAGGGATGAGAGACGAACTGGGGTCTGTCTGATACAAGGGGGAGAGAGAGGAACTGGGTTGTGTCTGATACACGGAGGAGAGAGAGGATCTGGGGTGTGTCTGTTACAGGGGAGAGAGAGGATCTGGGGTGCGTCTGATACAGGGGAGAGAGAGGAACTGGGGTGTGTCTGATACAGGGGGGAGAGAGGAACTGGGGTGTGTCTGATACAGAGGGGGAGAGAGGAACTGGGATGTGTCTGATACAGGGGGAGAAGAGGAACTGGGGTGTGTCTGATACAGGGGAGAGAGAGAGGAACTGTCGTGTGTCTGATACAGCGGGGAGAGAGGAACTGGGATGTGTCTGATACAGGGGAGAGAGAGGAACTGGGGCGTGTCTGATACAGGGGGGAGAGAGGAACTCGGGCGTGTCTGATACAGGGAAGAGAGCGGAACTGGGATGTGTCTGATACAGGGGGGAGAGAGGAACTGAGGGGTGTCTGATACAGGGCGGAGAGAGGAACTGGGGGGTGTCTGATACAGCGGGGAGAGAGGAACTGGGGTGTGTCTGACACGGGAGAGAGAGGAACTGGTGTGTGTCTGACACAGTGCAGAGAGAGGAACTGCGTGTGTCTGATACAGGGCGGAGAGAGGAACTGGGATGTGTCTGATACAGGTAAGAGAGAGGAACTGGGGGTGTGTCTGATACACAGGGGAGAGAGGAACTGGGGTGTGTCTGATACAGGAGGAGAGAGAGGAACTGGGATGTGTCCTGATACAGGGGAGAGAGGAACTGGGGTGTGTCTGATACAGGGGAGAGAGAGGAACTGTCGTGTGTCTGATACAGCGGGGAGAGAGGAACTGGGATGTGTCTGATACAGGGAGAGAGAGGAACTGGGGCGTGTCTGATACAGGGGGGAGAGAGGAACTCGGGCGTGTCTGATACAGGGAAGAGAGCGGAACTGGGATGTGTCTGATACAGGGGGGAGAGAGAAACTGGGGTGTGTCTGATACAGGGAGCAGAGACGAACTTGGGTGTGTCTGATACACAGGGGAGAGAGGAACTGGGGTGTGTCTGATACAGGAGGAGAGAGAGGAACTGGGGTGTGTCTGTTACAGGGGGGGGAGGGAGAGGAACTGGGGTGTGTCTGATACAGGGGGGAGAGAGAGGAACTGGGGGTGTGTCTGATACAGGGGAGAGAGAGGAACTGGGGGTGTGTCTGATACAGGGGGGAGAGAGGAACTGGGGAGTGTCTGATACGGGGGGAGAGAGGAACTGGGGTGTGTCTGATACAGGGAGGAGAGCGGAACTGGGGTTGTGTCTGATACAGGGGGCAGAGAGGAACTGGATGTGTCTGATACAGGGAAGAGAGAGGAACTGGGGGTGTGTCTGATACAAGGGAGAGAGAGGAACTGGGGCGTGTCTGATGTAGGGGGGGAGAGAGGAACTGGGGAGTGTCTGATACAGGGGGAGAGTGAGGTACTGGGGTGTGTCTGATACAGTAGAGAGAGAGGAACTGGGGTGCGTCTGATACAGGGGAGGGAGAGGAACTGGGGTGTGTCTGATACAGGGGGGGAGAGAGAGGAACTGGTGTGGTGTCTGATACAGGGGGGAGAGAGAGGAACTGGGGTGTGTCTGATACAGGGGGGAGAGAGAGGGAACTGGGGTCTGTCTGATACAGGGGAGAGTGAGGAAACTGGGGTGTGTCTGATACAGGGGGGAGAGAGAGGAACTGTGGTGTGTCTGATACAGGGGGGAGAGAGAGGAAATGGGGTGTGTCTGATAGAAGAGAGAGAGAGGAACTGGGGTGTCTCTGATACAGGGGAGAGAGCGGAACTGGGGTGTGTCTGATACAGGGGGAGAGAGAGGATCTGGGATGTGGTCTGATACAGGAAGGAGAGAGAGGAACTGGGGTGTGTCTGATACAGGGGGAGAGAGAGGAAATGGGTGTGTCTGATACAGGGGGGAGAGAGGAACTGGGGTGTGTCTGATACAGGGAAGAGAGAGGAACAGGTGTGTCTGACACAGGGGAGAGAGAGGAACTGGGGGTGTGTCTGATACAGTGGGGAGAGAGGAACTGGGATGTGTCTGATACAGGTAAGAGAGAGCAACTGGGGTGTGTCTGATACACAGGGGAGAGAGGAACTGGGGTGTGTCTGATACAGGGGAGAGAGAGGATCTGGGCTGTGTCTGATACAGGGGGAGAGAGGAACTGGGGGCGTGTCTGATACAGGGGGGAGAGAGGAACTGGGGCGTGTCTGATACAGGGGAGAGAGAGGAACTGTGGTGTGTCTGATACAGGGGAAAGAGAGGAACTGGGGTGTGTCTGATACAGGGGAGAGAGAGGAACTGAGGTGTGTCTGATACAGGGGGGATGGAGAGGAACTGTGGTGTGTCTGATACAGGGGGGAGAGAGAGGAACTGGGGTGTGTCTGATACAGGGGGGAGGGAGAAGAACTAGGGTGTGTCTGATACAGGGGGGAGAGAGAGGAAGTGGGGTGTGTCTGATACAGTAGAGAGAGAGGAACTGGGGTGTGTCTGATACAGGGGAGGGAGAGGAACTGGGGTGTGTCTGATACAGGGGGGGGAGAGAGAGGAACTGGGGTGTGTCTGATACAGGGGGGAGAGAGAGGAACTGGTGTGTGTCTGATACAGGGGAGAGAGAGGAACTGGGGGGTGTCTGATACAGCGGGGAGAGAGGATCTGGGGTGTGTCTGATACAGGGGGGGAGAGAGTAACTGGGGTGTGGTCTGATACAGTAGAGAGAGAGGAACTGGGGTGTGTCTGATACAGGGGAGGGAGAGGAACTGGGGTGTGTCTGATACAGGGATGAGAGACGAACTGGGGTCTGTCTGATACAAGGGAGAGAGAGGAACTGGGGTGTGTCTGATACAAGGAGGAGAGAGAGGATCTGGGTGTGTCTGATACAGGGGAGAGAGAGGATCTGGGGTGTGTCTGATACAGGGGAGAGAGAGGAACTGGGGTGTGTCTGATACAGGGGAGAGAGAGGATCTGGGGTGTGTCTGATACAGGGGAGAGAGAGGGAACTGGGGTGTGTCTGATACAGGGGGGAGAGAGGAACTGGGGTGTGTCTGATACAGGGGGGAGAGAGGAACTGGGATCTGTCTGATACAGGGGAGAGAGGAACTGGGGTGTGTCTGATACAGGGCAGAGAGAGGAACTGTCGTATGTCTGATACAGTGGGGAGAGAGGAACTGGGATGTGTCTCATACAGGGGGAGAGAGAGTAACTGGGGCGTGTCTGATACAGGGGGGAGAGAGGAAACTCGGGCGTGTCTGATACAGGGAAGAGAGCGGAACTGGGATGTGTCTGATACAGGGGGGGAGAGAGGAACTGGGGGGTGTCTGATACAGGGGGGAGAGAGGAACTGGGGGGTGTCTGATACAGCGGGGAGAGAGGAACTGGGGTGTGTCTGACACGGGAGAGAGAGGAACTGGGGTGTGTCTGATACAGTGCAGAGAGAGGAACTGGGTGTGTTTGATACAGGGCGGAGAGAGGAACTGGGATGTGTCTGATACAGGTAAGAGAGAGGAACTGGGGTGTGTCTGATACACAGGGGAGAGAGGAACTGGGGTGTGTCTGATACAGGAGGAGAGAGAGGAACTGGGGTGTGTCTGATACAGGGGGGAGGGAGAGGAATTGGGGTGTGTCTGATACAGGGGGGAGAGAGAGGAACTGGGTTGTGTCTGATACAGGGGAGAGAGAGGAACTGGGGTGTGTCTGATACAGGGGGGGAGAGAGGAACTGGGGAGTGTCTGATATGGGGGGAGAGAGGAACTGGGGTGTGTCTGATACAGGGAGGAGAGCGGAACTGCGGTGTGTCTGATACAGGGGGCAGAGAGGAACTGGGGTGTGTCTGATACAAGGGAGAGAGAGGAACTGGGGCGTGTCTGATATAGGGGGGAGAGAGGAACTGGGGAGTGTCTGATACAGGGGGAGAGTGAGGTACTGGGGTGTGTCTGATACAGTAGAGAGAGAGGAACTGGGGTGTGTCTGATACAGGGGAGGGAGAGGAACTGGGGTGTGTCTGATACAGGTGGGAGAGAGAGGAACTGGGGGTGTGTCTGATACAGGGGAGAGAGGGGAACTGGGGTGTGTCTGATACAGGGGGGAGAGGAGGAACTGGGGTGTGTCTGATACATGGGAGAGAGAGGAACTGGGGGGTGTGTCTGATACAGGGGTGAGAGAGGAACTGTGGTGTGTGTGATACAGGGAGAGAGAGAGGGAACTCGGGCGTGTCTGATACAGGGAAGAGAGCGGAGATGGGGGTGTGTCTGATACACAGGGGAGAGAGGAACTGGGGTGTGTCTGATACAGGAGGAGAGAGAGGAACTGGGGTGTGTCTGATACAGGGGGGAGGGAGAGGAATTGGGGTGTGTCTGATACAGGGGGGAGAGAGAGGAACTGGTTGTGTCTGATACAGGGGAGAGAGAGGAACTGGGGTGTGTCTGATACAGGGGGGAGAGAGGAACTGGGGAGTGTCTGATATGGGGGGAGAGAGGAACTGGGGTGTGTCTGATACAGGGAGGAGAGCGGAACTGGGGGTGTGTCTGATACAGGGGGCAGAGGAGGAACTGGGGTGTGTCTGATACAAGGGAGAGAGAGGAACTGGGGCGTGTCTGATATAGGGGGGGAGAGAGGAACTGGGGAGTGTCTGATACAGGGGGAGAGTGAGGTACTGGGGTGTGTCTGATACAGTAGAGAGAGAGGAACTGGGGTGTGTCTGATACAGGGGAGGGAGAGGAACTGGGGTGTGTCTGATACAGGTGGGAGAGAGAGGAACTGGGGTGTGTCTGATACAGGGAGAGAGGGGAACTGGGTGTGTCTGATACAGGGGGGAGAGAGGAACTGGGGTGTGTCCTGATACATGGGAGAGAGAGGAACTGGGGTGTGTCTGATACAGGGGTGAGAGAGGAACTGTGGTGTGTGTGATACAGGGGAGAGAGAGGAACTCGGGCGTGTCTGATACAGGGAAGAGAGCGGAGATGGGGTGTGTCTGATACAGGGGGGAGAGAGGAAACTGGAGTGTGTCTGATACAGGGATGAGAGACGAACTGGGGTCTGTCTGATACAAGGGGGAGAGAGGAACTGGGTTGTGTCTGATACACGGAGGAGAGAGAGGATCTGGGGTGTGTCTGTTACAGGGGAGAGAGAGGATCTGGGGTGCGTCTGATACAGGGGAGAGAGAGGAACTGGGGTGTGTCTGATACAGGGGGGAGAGAGGAACTGGGGTGTGTCTGATACAGAGGGGAGAGAGGAACTGGGATTGTGTCTGATACAGGGGAGAGAGGAACTGGGGTGTGTCTGATACAGGGGAGAGAGAGGAACTGTCGTGTGTCTGATACAGCGGGGAGAGAGGAACTGGGATGTGTCTGATACAGGGGAGAGAGAGGAACTGGGGCGTGTCTGATACAGGGGGGGAGAGAGGAACTCGGGCGTGTCCTGATACAGGGAAGAGAGTGGAACTGGATGTGTCTGATACAGGGGGGAGAGAGGAACTGGGGGGTGTCTGATACAGGGCGGAGAGAGGAACTGGGGGGTGTCTGATACAGCGGGGAAAGAGGAACTGGGGTGTGTCTGACACGGGAGAGAGAGGAACTGTGGTGTGTCTGACACAGTGCAGAGAGAGGAACTGCGGTGTGTCTGATACAGGGCGGAGAGAGGAACTGGGATGTGTCTGATACAGGTAAGAGAGAGGAACTGGGGTGTGTCTGATACACAGGGGAGAGAGGAACTGGGGTGTGTCTGATACAGGAGGAGAGAGAGGAACTGGGGTGTGTCTGATACAGGGGGGAGTAGAGGAATTGGGGTGTGTCTGATACAGGGGGGGAGAGAGAGGAACTGGGGTGTGTCTGATACAGGGGGAGAGAGAGGAACTGGGGTGGTTTCTGATACAGGGGGGAGAGAGGAACTAGGGAGTGTCTGATACGGGGGCAGAGAGTAACTGGGGTGTGTCTGATACAGGGAGGAGAGCGGAACTGGGGTGTGTCTGATACAGGGGGGGCAGAGAGGAACTGGGATGTGTCTGATACAGGGAAGAGAGAGGAACTGGGGTGTGTCTGATACAAGGGAGAGAGAGGAACTGGGGCGTGTCTGATACAGCGGGGAGAGAGGAACTGGATGTGTCTGATACAGGGGAGAGAGGAACTGGGGTGTGTCTGATACAGGGGAGAGTGAGGGAACTGTCGTGTGTCTGATACAGCGGGGAGAGAGGAACTGGGATGTGTCTGATACAGGGGAGAGAGAGGAACTGGGGCGTGTCTGATACAGGGGGGAGAGAGGAACTCGGGCGTGTCTGATACAGGGAAGAGAGCGGAACTGGGATGTGTCTGATACAGGGGGGAGAGAGAAACTGGGGTGTGTCTGATGCAGGGAACAGAGACGAACTGGGGTGTGTCTGATACAGGGGGGAGAGAGGAACTGGGGGGTGTCTGATACAGGGGGGGAGAGAGGAACTGGGGGGTGTCTGATACAGCGGGGAGAGAGGAACTGGGGTGTGGTCTGACACGGGAGGAGAGAGGAACTGGGGTGTGTCTGATACAGTGCAGAGAGTGGAACTGGGGGTGTGTCTGATACAGGGCGGAGAGAGAAACTGGGATGTGTCTGATACAGGTAAGAGAGAGGAACTGGGGTGTGTCTGATACACAGGGGAGAGAGGAACTGGGGTGTGTCTGATACAGGAGGAGAGAGAGGGAACTGGGGGTGTGTCTGATACAGGGGGGAGAGAGAAACTAGGGTGTGTCTGATACAGGGGGGAGAGAGAGGAACTGGGTTGTGTCTGATACAGGGGGGGAGAGAGGAACTGGGGAGTGTCTGATACAGGTGGTGAGAGAGAGGAACTGGGTGTGTCTGATACATGGGAGAGAGAGGAACTGGGGTGTGTCTGATACAGCGGTGAGAGAGGAACTGTGGTGTGTGTGATACAGGGGAGAGAGAGGAACTCGGGCGTGTCTGATACAGGGAAGAGAGCGGAGATGGGGTGTGTCTGATACAGGGGGGAGAGAGAAACTGGAGTGTGTCTGATACAGGGATGAGAGACGAACTGGGGTCTGTCTGATACAAGGGGGAGAGAGGAACTGGGTTGTGTCTGATACACGGAGGAGAGAGAGGATCTGGGGTGTGTCTGTTACAGGGGAGAGAGAGGATCTGGGGTGCGTCTGATACAGGGGAGAGAGAGGAACTGGGGTGTGTCTGATACAGGGGGGAGAGAGGGAACTGGGGTGTGTCTGATACAGAGGGAGAGAGGAACTGGGATGTGTCTGATACAGGGGAGAGAGGAACTGGGGTGTGTCTGATACAGGGGAGAGAGAGGAACTGTCGTGTGTCTGATACAGCGGGGAGAGAGGAACTGGGATGTGTCTGATACAGGGGAGAGAGAGGAACTGGGGCGTGTCTGATACAGGGGGGAGAGAGGAACTCGGGCGTGTCTGATACAGGGAAGAGAGCGGAACTGGGATGTGTCTGATACAGGGGGGAGAGAGAAACTGGGGTGTGTCTGATACAGGGAACAGAGACGAACTGGGGTGTGTCTGATACAGGGGGGGAGAGAGGAACTGGGGGGTGTCTGATACAGGGCGGAGAGAGGGAACTGGGGGGGTGTTTGATACAGCGGGGATAGAGGAACTGGGGTGGTGTCTGAAACGGGAGAGAGAGGAACTGGGGTGTGTCTGACACAGTGCAGAGAGAGGAACTGCGGTGTGTCTGAGTACAGGGCGGAGAGAGGAACTGGGATGTGTCTGATACAGGTAAGAGAGAGGAACTGGGGTGTGTCTGATACTCAGGGGAGAGAGGAACTGGGTGTGTCTGATACAGAGGAGAGAGAGGAACTGGGGTGTGTCTGATACAGGGGGGGGAGAGGAATTGGGTGTGTCTGATACAGGGGGAGAGAGAGGAACTGGGGTGTGTCTGATACAGGGGGAGAGAGAGGAACTGGGGTGTTTCTGATACAGGGGGGAGGAGAGGGAACTGGGGAGTGTCTGATACGGCGGGAGAGAGGAACTGGGGTGTGTCTGATACAGGGAGGAGAGCGGAACTGGGGTGTGTCTGATACAGGGGGCAGAGAGGAACTGGGATGTGTCTGATACAGGGAAGAGAGAGGGAACTGGGGTGTGTCTGATACAAGGGAGAGAGAGGAACTGGGGGCGGGTGGTCTGATACAGGGGGAGGGAGAGGAACTGGGGTGTGTCTGATACAGGGGGGAGAGAGAGGAACTGGGGTGTGTCTGATACAGGGGGGAGAGAGAGGAAGTGGGGTGTGTCTGATACAGGGGGGAGAGAGAGGAACTGGTGTGTGTCTGATACAGGGGAGGAGAGAGGAACTGGGGGGTGTCTGATACAGGGGTGAGAGAGGAACTGTGGTGTGTGTGATACAGGGGAGAGAGGAGAGAACTCGGGCGTGTCTGATACAGGGAAGAGAGCGGAGATGGGTGTTGTCTGATACAGGGGGGTGAGAGAAACTGGAGTGTGTCTGATACAGGGATGAGAGACGAACTGGGGTCTGTCTGATACAAGGGGGAGAGAGGAACTGGGTTGTGTCTGATACACGGAGGAGAGAGAGGATCTGGGGTGTGTCTGTTACAGGGGAGAGAGAGGATCTGGGGTGCGTCTGATACAGGGAGAGAGAGGAACTGGGGGGTGTGTCTGATACAGGGGGGGAGAGAGGGAACTGGGGTGTGTCTGATACAGAGGGGGAGAGAGGAACTGGGATGTGTCTGATACAGGGGAGAGAGGAACTGGGGTGTGTCTGATACAGGGGAGAGAGAGGAACTGTCGTGTGTCTGATACAGCGGGGAGAGAGGAACTGGGATGTGTCTGATACAGGGGAGAGAGAGGAACTGGGGCGTGTCTGATACAGGGGGGAGAGAGGAACTCGGGCGTGTCTGATACAGGGAAGAGAGCGGAACTGGGATGTGTCTGATACAGGGGGGGAGAGAGGAACTGAGGGGTGTCTGATTACAGGGCGGAGAGAGGAACTGGGGGGTGTCTGATACAGCGGGGGAGAGAGGAACTGGGGGTGTGTCTGACACGGAGAGAGAGGAACTGGTGTGTGTCTGACACAGTGCAGAGAGAGGAACTGCGGTGTGTCTGATACAGGGCGGAGAGAGGAACTGGGATGTGTCTGATACAGGTAAGAGAGAGGAACTGGGGTGTGTCTGATACACAGGGGAGAGAGGAACTGGGGTGTGTCTGATACAGGAGGAGAGAGAGGAACTGGGGTGTGTCTGATACAGGGGGGAGGTAGAGGAATTGGGGTGTGTCTGATACAGGGGGGAGAGAGAGGAACTGGGGTGTGTCTGATACAGGGGAGAGAGAGGAACTGGGGTGTTTCTGATACAGGGGGGGAGAGAGGAACTAGGGAGTGGTCTGATACGGGGGGAGAGAGTAACTGGGGTGTGTCTGATACAGGGAGGGAGAGCGGAACTGGGGTGTGTCTGATACAGGGGGGCAGAGAGGAACTGGGATGTGTCTGATACAGGGAAGAGAGAGGAACTGGGGTGTGTCTGATACAAGGGAGAGAGAGGAACTGGGGCGTGTCTGATACAGCGGGGAGAGAGGAACTGGGATGTGTCTGATACAGGGGAGAGAGGAACTGGGGTGTGTCTGATACAGGGGAGAGAGAGGAACTGTCGTGTGTCTGATACAGCGGGGAGAGAGGAACTGGGATGTGTCTGATACAGGGGAGAGAGAGAACTGGGGCGTGTCTGATACAGGGGGGAGAGAGGAACTCGGGCGTGTCTGATACAGGGAAGAGAGCGGAACTGGGATGTGTCTGATACAGGGGGGAGAGAGAAACTGGGGTGTGTCTGATGCAGGGAACAGAGACGAACTGGGGTGTGTCTGATACAGGGGGGAGAGAGGAACTGGGGGGGTGTCTGATACAGGGGGGAGAGAGGAACTTGGGGGGTGTCTGATACAGCGGGGGGAGAGGAACTGGGGTGTGTCTGACACGGGAGAGAGAGGAACTGGGGTGTGTCTGATACAGTGCAGAGAGAGGAACTGGGGTGTGTCTGATACAGGGCGGAGAGAGAAACTGTGGATGTGTCTGATACAGGTAAGAGAGAGGAATCTGGGGTGTGTCTGATACACAGGGGAGAGGAGGAACTGGGGGTGTGTCTGATACAGGAGGAGAGAGAGGAACTGGGGTGTGTCTGATACAGGGGGGAGAGAGAAACTGGGGTGTGTCTGATACAGGGGGAGGGAGAGAGAGGAACTGGGTTGTGTCTGATACAGGGGGGAGAGAGGAACTGGGGAGTGTCTGATACAGGTGGGAGAGAGAGGAACTGGGGTGTGTCTGATACATGGGGAGAGAGAGGAACTGGGGTGTGTCTGATACAGCGGTGAGAGAGGAACTGTGGTGTGTGTGATACAGGGGAGAGAGAGGAACTCGGGCGTGTCTGATACAGGGAAGAGAGCGGAGATGGGGTGTGTCTGATACAGGGGGGAGAGAGAAACTGGAGTGTGTCTGATACAGGGATGAGAGACGAACTGGGGTCTGTCTGATACAAGGGGGAGAGAGGAACTGGGTTGTGTCTGATACACGGAGGAGAGAGAGGATCTGGGGTGTGTCTGTTACAGGGGAGAGAGAGGATCTGGGGTGCGTCTGATACAGGGGAGAGAGAGGAACTGGGGTGTGTCTGATACAGGGGGGGAGAGAGGAACTGGGGTGTGTCTGATACAGAGGGGAGAGAGGAACTGGGATGTGTCTGATACAGGGGAGAGAGGAACTGGGGGTGTGTCTGATACAGGGGAGAGAGAGGAACTGTCGTGTGTCTGATACAGCGGGAGAGAGGAACTGGGATGTGTCTGATACAGGGGAGGAGAGAGGAACTGGGGCGTGTCTGATTCAGGGGGAGAGAGGAACTCGGGCGTGTCTGATACAGGGAAGAGAGCGGAACTGGGATGTGTCTGATACAGGGGGGGAGAGAGAAACTGGGGTGTGTCTGATACAGGGAACAGAGACGAACTGGGGTGTGTCTGATACAGGGGGGGAGAGAGGAACTGGGGGGTGTCTGATACAGGGCGGAGAGAGGAACTGGGGGGTGTTTGATACAGCGGGGATAGAGGAACTGGGGTGTGTCTGACACGGGAGAGAGAGGAACTGGGGTGTGTCTGACACAGTGCAGAGAGAGGAACTGCGGTGTGTCTGATACAGGGCGGAGAGAGGAACTGGGATGTGTCTGATACAGGTAAGAGAGAGGAACTGGGGTGTGTCTGATACACAGCGGAGAGAGGGAACTGGGTGTGTCTGATACAGGAGGAGAGAGAGGAACTGGGGTGTGTCTGATACAGGGGGGAGGGAGAGGAATTGGGGTGTGTCTGATACAGGGGGGGAGAGAGAGGAACTGGGGTGTGTCTGATACAGGGGAGAGAGAGGAACTGGGGTGTTTCTGATACAGGGGGGAGAGAGGAACTGGGGAGTGTCTGATACGGGGGGAGAGAGGAACTGGGGTGTGTCTGATACAGGGAGGAGAGCGGAACTGGGGTGTGTCTGATACAGGGGGCAGAGAGGAACTGGGATGTGTCTGATACAGGGAAGAGAGAGGAACTGGGGTGTGTCTGATACAAGGGAGAGAGAGGAACTGGGGCGTGTCTGATACAGGGGAGGGAGAGGAACTGGGGTGTGTCTGATACAGGGGGGGAGAGAGAGGAACTGGGGTGTGTCTGATACAGGGGGGAGAGAGAGGAACTGGTGTGTGTGTCTGATACAGGGGAGAGAGAGGAACTGGGGGGTGTCTGATACAGGGGGGAGAGAGGATCTGGGGTGTGTCTGATACAGGGGGGAGAGAGGAACTGGGGTGTGTCTGATACAGGGGAGAGAGGGGAACTGGGGTGTGTCTGATACAGGGGGGGAGAGAGGAACTGGGGTGTGTCTGATACATGGGAGAGAGAGGAACTGGGGTGTGTCTGCTACAGGGGTGAGAGAGGAACTGTGGTGTGTGTGATACAGGGGAGAGAGAGGAACTCGGGCGTGTCTGATACAGGGAAGAGAGCAGAACTGGGGTGTGTCTGATACAGGGGGGGAGAGAGAAACTGGGGTGTGTCTGATACAGGGATGAGAGATGAACTGGGGTCTGTCTGATACAAGGGGGAGAGAGGAACTGGGGTGTGTCTGATACAAGGAGGAGAGAGAGGATCTGGGGTGTGTCTGATACAGGGGAGAGAGAGGATCTGGGGTGTGTCTGATACAGGGGAGAGAGAGGAACTGGGGTGTGTCTGATACAGGGGGGAGAGAGGAACTGGGGTGTGTCTGATACGGGGGGGAGAGAGGAACTGGGATATGTCTGATACAGGGGAGAGAGGAACTGGGGTGTGTCTGATACAGGGGAGAGAGAGGAACTGTCGTGTGTCTGATACAGCGGGGAGAGAGGAACTGGGGATGTGTCTGATACAGGGAGAGAGAGGAACTGGGGCGTGTCTGATACAGGGGGGAGAGAGGAACTCGGGCGTGTCTGATACAGGGAAGAGAGCGGAACTGGGGATGTGTCTGATACAGCGGGGGAGAGAGAAACTGGGGGTGTGTCTGATACAGGGAACAGAGACGAACTGGGGTGTGTCTGATACAGGGGGGAGAGAGGAACTGGGGGGTGTCTGATACAGGGCGGAGAGAGGAACTGGGGGGTGTCTGATACAGCGGGGGAGAGAGTGAACTGGGGTGTGTCTGACACGGGAGAGAGAGGAACTGGGGTGTGTCTGATACAGTGCAGAGAGAGGATCTGGGGTGTGTCTGATACAGGGCGGAGAGAGGAAATGGGATGTGTCTGATACAGGTAAGAGAGAGGAACTGGGGGTGTGTCTGATACACAGGGGAGAGAGGAACTGGGGGTGTGTCTGATACAGGAGGAGAGAGAGGAACTGGGGTGTGTCTGAATCAGGGGGGAGGGAGAGGAACTGGGGTGTGTCTGATACAGGGGGGAGAGAGAGGAACTGGTGTGTGTCTGATACAGGGGAGAGAGAGGAACTGGGGTGTGTCTGATGCAGGGGGGAGAGAGGAACTGGGGAGTGTCTGATACGGGGGGAGAGAGGAACTGGGGTGTGTCTGATACAGGTGAGGAGAGCGGAACTGGGGTGTGTCTGATACAGGGGGCAGAGAGGAACTGGGATGTGTCTGATACAGGGAAGAGAAAGGAACTGGGCGGTGTGTCTGATACAAGGGAGAGAGAGGAACTGGGGCGTGTCTGATATAGGGGGGAGAGAGGAACTGGGGAGTGTCTGATACAGGGGGAGAGTGAGGTACTGGGGTGTGTCTGATACAGTAGAGAGAGAGGAACTGGGGTGTGTCTGATACAGGGGAGGGAGAGGAACTGGTGTGTGTCTGACACAGTGCAGAGAGAGGAACTGCGGTGTGTCTGATACAGGGCGGAGAGAGGAACTGGGATGTGTCTGATACAGGTAAGAGAGAGGAACTGGGGTGTGTCTGATACACAGGGGAGAGAGGAACTGGGGTGTGTCTGATACAGGAGGAGAGAGAGGAACTGGGGTGTGTCTGATACAGGGGGGAGGTAGAGGAATTGAGGTGTGTCTGATACAGGGGGGAGAGAGAGGAACTGGGGTGTGTCTGATACAGGGGAGGAGAGAGGAACTGGGGTGTTTCTGATACATGGGGGAGAGAGGAACTTGGGAGTGTCTGATACGGGGGGAGAGAGTAACTGGGGTGTGTCTGATACAGGGAGGAGAGCGGAACTGGGGTGTGTCTGATACAGGGGGCAGAGAGGAACTGGGATGTGTCTGATACAGGGAAGAGAGAGGAACTGGGGTGTGTCTGATACAAGGGAGAGAGAGGAACTGGGGCGTGTCTGATACAGCGGGGAGAGAGGAACTGGGATGTGTCTGATACAGGGGAGAGAGGAACTGGGGTGTGTCTGATACAGGGGAGAGA
>NW_027275750.1:0-51572 GCF_030028105.1 Mobula birostris
GTTAACCTAAGGTGTTTCCATTAGGTTTGCAGTAAGTGCTTTGGTGTAAAATTGAAATGTATACTATTTGTATTGTCTAAGCATTGCATGCACTGAGATAACAACTTTTTTCTGTTGATGTGTACAGCCACGAAACAACTTTCAAACTACTCATAATCATGTGGGAAGTTAGCCTAAGGTGTTTCCATTAGGTTTGCAGTAAGTGCTTTGGTGTAAAATTGAAATGTATACCATTTGTATTGTAAAAGCATTGCATGCACTGGAAAACAAGTTTTTTGTCTTGATGTGCACAGGTATGAAACAAATTTCAGACATCTCAGAATCATGTGGGAAGTTAATCTAAGTTGTTTCCATTAGGTTTGCAGTAAGTACTTTGGTGTAAAATTGAAATGTATACTATTTGTATTGTCTAAGCATTGCATGCACTGAGATAACAAATTTTTTCTGTTGATGTGTACAGCCATGAAACAACTTTCGAACTACTCATAATCATGTGGAAAGTTAACCTAAGGTGTTTCCATTAGGTTTGCAGTAAGTGCTTTGGTGTGAAAGTGAAATGTATACTATTTGTATTGTATAAGCAATGCATGCACTGAGAAAACAACTTTTTTGTCTTGATGTGCACAGGTATGAAACAATTTCAGATATCTCAGAATCATGTGGGAAGTTAATCTAAGTTGTTTCCATTAGGTTTGCAGTAAGTACTTTGGTGTAAAATTGAAATGTATACTATTTGTATTGTCTAAGGATTGCATGCACTGAGATAACAACTTTTTGGTGTTGATGTGTACAGCCATGAAACAACTTTCTAACTACTCATAATCATGTGGGAAGTTAACCGAAGGTGTTTCCATTTGTTTGCAGTAAGTACTTTGGTGTAAAATTCAGATGTGTACTACCTTAATGTCAGAGCATAGTAGTACTGAGAAAGTAACTTTATTGTCTTGATGAACTGAGGTATGAAACAACTTTAAACCTAGTCATACTCATGTGGGAAGTTAACCAAATGTGTTTCCATTAGGTTTGCAGACAGGACTTTTGAGTACAATTGAAATGTATACTACTTTTAAGTCAAAGCATTCTATTCACTGTGAAATCAACTGTTTTGCCTTTATGTGCACAGGTATGAAACAACTTTCAGTCATCTCAGAATCATGTGGGAAGTTAACCTAAAGTGTTTCCATTAGGTTTGCAGTAAGTGCTTTCGTGTAAAATTGAAATGTATACTATTTGTATTGTCTAAGCATTGTATGCACTGAGATAACAACTTTTTTGTGTTAATGTGTACAGCCATGAAACAACTTTCAAACTACTCATAATCATGTGGAAAGTTAGCCTAAGGTGTTTCCATTAGGTTTGCAGTAAGTACTTTGGTGTAAAATTGAAATGTATACAATTTGTATTGTCTAAACATTGCATGCACTGAGATAACAAGTTTTTTGTTTTGATGTCTACAGCCATGAAACAACTTTCAAACTACTCATAATCATGTGGGAAGTTAACCTAAGGTGTTTCCATTAGGTTTGCAGTAAGTGCTTTGGTGTAAAATTGAAATGTATACTCTATGTATTGTAAAAGCATTGCATGCACTGAGAAAACAACTTTTTTGCCTTGATGTGCACAGGTATGAAACAACTCTCAGATATCTCAGAATCATGTGGGAAGTTAATCTTAGTTGTTTCCATTAGGTTTGCAGTAAGGGCTTTGGTGTAAAATTGAAATGTATACTACTTGAATTGTCTAAGCATTGCATGCACTGAGATAACAACTTTTTTGTCATAATGTGCACAGGTATGAAACAACTTTCAGAAATCTCAGAATCATTTGGGAAGTTAATCTAAGTTGTTTCCATTACGTTTGCAGTAAGTACTTTGGTGTAAAATTGAAATGTATACTATTTGTATTGTCTAAGCATTGCATGCACTGAGATAACAACTTTTTTGTGATGATGTGTACAGCCATGAAACAACTTTCAAACTACTCATAATCATGTGGGAAGTTAACCTAAGGTGTTTCCATTAGTTTGCAGTATGTACTTTGGTGTAAAATTCAGATGTCTACTGCCTTAATGTCAGAGCATAGTAGTACTCAGAAAGTAACTTTTTTGTCTTGATGAACTGAGGTATGAAACAACTTTAAACCTAGTCATACTCATGTGGGAATTAAACCAAATGTGTTTGCATTAGGTTTGCAGTCAGGACTTTTGAGTACAATTGAAATGTATACTACTTTTATGTCAAAGCATTCTATTCACTGTGAAATCAACTTTTTTGTCTTTATGTGCATAGGTATGTAACAACTTTCAGACATCTCAGAATCATGTGGGAAGTTAACCTAAAGTGTTTCCATTAGGTTTGCAGTAAGTGCTTTGGTGTAAAATTGAAATGTATACTATTTGTATTGTCTAAGCATTGCATGCACTGAGATAACAACTTTTTTGTGTTTATGTGTACAGCCATGAAACAACTTTCAAACTACTCATAATCATATGGAAAGTTAACCTAAGGTGTTTCCTTTAGGTTTGCAGTAAGTGCTTTGGTGTAAAATTGAAATGTATACCATTTGTATTGTAAACGCATTGCATGCACTGAGAAAACAACTTTTTTGTCTTGATGTGCACAGGTATGAAACAACTTTCAGACATCTCAGAATCATGTGGGAAGTTAATCTAAGTTGTTTCCATTAGGTTTGCAGTAAGTACTTTGGTGTAAAATTGAAATGTATACTATTTGTATTGTCTGAACATTGCATGCACTGAGATAACAACTTTTTTGTGTTGATGTGTACAGCCATGAAACAACTTTCAAACTACTCATAATCATGTGGGAAGTTAACCTAAGGTGTTTGCATTAGTTTGCAGTAAGTACTTTGGTGTAAAATTCAGATGTGTACTACCTTAATGTCAGAGCATAGTAGTACTGAGAAAGTAACTTTATTGTCTTGATGAACTGAGGCATGAAACAACTTTAAACCTAGTCATACTCATGTGGGAAGTTCACCAAATGTGTTTGCATTAGGGTTGCAGACAGGACTTTTGAGTACAATTGAAATGTATACTACTTTTATGTCAAAGCATTCTATTCACTGTGAAATCAACTTTTTTGTCTTTATGTGCACAGGTATGAAACAACTTTCAGACATCTCAGAATCATGTGGGAAGTTAACCTAAGGTGTTTCCATTAGGTTTGCAGTAAGTGCTTTGGTGTAAAATTGAAATGTATACTATTTGTATTGTCTAAGCATTGCATGCACTGAGATAACAACTTTTTTGTGTTAATGTGTACAGCCATGAAACAACTTTCAAACTACTCATAATCATGTGGAAAGTTAGCCTAAGGTGTTTCCATTAGGTTTGCAGTAAGTACTTTGGTGTAAAATTGAAATGTATACAATTTGTATTGTCTAAACATTGCATGCACTGAGATAACAAGTTTTTTGTTTTGATGTCTACAGCCATGAAACAACTTTCAAACTACTCATAATCATGTGGGAAGTTAACCTAAGGTGTTTCCATTAGGTTTGCAGTAATTGCTTTGGTGTAAAATTGAAATGTATACTCTATGTATTGTAAAAGCATTGCATGCACTGAGAAAACAACTTTTTTGCCTTGATGTGCACAGGTATGAAACAACTCTCAGATATCTCAGAATCATGTGGGAAGTTAATCTTAGTTGTTTCCATTAGGTTTGCAGTAAGGGCTTTGGTGTAAAATTGAAATGTATACTATTTGTATTGTCTAAGCATTGCATGCACTGAGATAACAACTTTTTTGTCATAATGTGCACAGGTATGAAACAACTTTCAGAAATCTCAGAATCATTTGGGAAGTTAATCTAAGTTGTTTCCATTACGTTTGCAGTAAGTACTTTGGTGTAAAATTGAAATGTATACTATTTGTATTGTCTAAGCATTGCATGCACTGAGATAACAACTTTTTTGTGATGATGTGTACAGCCATGAAACAACTTTCAAACTACTCATAATCATGTGGGAAGTTAACCTAAGGTGTTTCCATTAGTTTGCAGTATGTACTTTGGTGTAAAATTCAGATGTCTACTACCTTAATGTCAGAGCATAGTAGTACTGAGAAAGTAACTTTTTTGTCTTGATGAACTGAGGTATGAAACAACTTTAAACCTAGTCATACTCATGTGGGAATTAAACCAAATGTGTTTGCATTAGGTTTGCAGTCAGGACTTTTGAGTACAATTGAAATGTATACTACTTTTATGTCAAAGCATTCTATTCACTGTGAAATCAACTTTTTTGTCTTTATGTGCACAGGTATGAAACAAATTTCAGACATCTCAGAATCATGTGGGAAGTTAACCTAAAGTGTTTCCATTAGGTTTGCAGTAAGTGCTTTGGTGTAAAATTGAAATGTATACTATTTGTATTGTCTAAGCATTGCATGCACTGAGATAACAACTTTTTTGTGTTTATGTGTACAGCCATGAAACAACTTTCAAACTACTCATAATCATATGGAAAGTTAACCTAAGGTGTTTCCTTTAGGTTTGCAGTAAGTGCTTTGGTGTAAAATTGAAATGTATACTATATGTATTGTAAAAGCATTGCATGCACTGAGAAAACAACTTTTTTGTCTTGATGTGCACAGGTATGAAACAACTTTCAGACATCTCAGAATCATGTGGGAAGTTAATCTAAGTTGTTTCCATTAGGTTTGCAGTAAGTACTTTGGTGTAAAATTGAAATGTATACTATTTGTATTGTCTAAGCATTGCATGCACTGAGATAACAACTTTTTTGTGTTGATGTGTACAGCCATGAAATAACTTTCAAACTACTCATAATCATGTGGGAAGTTAACCTAAGGTGTTTCCATTAGTTTGCAGTAAGTACTTTGGTGTAAAATTCAGATGTGTGCTACCTTAATGTCAGAGCATAGTAGTACTGTGAAAGTAACTTTATTGTCTTGATGAACTGAGGTATGAAACAACTTTAAACCTAGTCATACTCATGTGGGAAGTAAACCAAATGTGTTTGCATTAGGTTTGCAGTCAGGACTTTTGAGTACAATTGAAATGTATACTACTTTTATGTCAAAGCATTCTATTCACTGTGAAATCAACTTTTTTGTCTTTATGTGCACAGGTATGAAACAACTTTCAGACATCTCAGAATCATGTGGGAAGTTAACCTAAAGTGTTTCCATTAGGTTTGCAGTAAGTGCTTTTGTGTAAAATTGAAATGTATACTATTTGTATTGTCTAAGCATTGCATGCACTGAGATAACAACTTTTTTGTGTTTATGTGTACAGCCATGAAACAACTTTCAAACTGCTCATAATCATGTGGAAAGTTAACCTAAGGTGTTTCCATTAGATTTGCAGTAAGTGCTTTGGTGTAAAATTGAAATGTATACTATATGTATTGTAAAAGCATTGCATGCACTGAGAAAACAACTTTTTTGTCTTGATGTGCACAGGTATGAAACAACTTTCAGATATCTCAGAATCATGTGGGAAGTTAATCTAAGTTGTTTCCATTAGGTTTGCAGTAAGGGCTTTGGTGTAAAATTGAAATGTATACTATTTGTATTGTCTAAGCATTGCATGCACTGAGATAACAACTTTTTTGTGTTGATGTGTACAGCCATGAAACAACTTTTAAACTACTCATAATCATGTGGAAAGTTAGCCTAAGGTGTTTCCATTAGGTTTGCAGTAAGTGCTTTGGTGTAAAATTGAAATGTATACCATTTGTATTGTAAAAGCATTGCATGCACTGAGAAAACAACTTTTTTGTCTTGATGTGCACAGGTATGAAACAACTTTCAGACATCTCAGAATCATGTGGGAAGTTAATCTAAGTTGTTTCCATTAGGTTTGCAGTAAGTACTTTGGTGTAAAATTGAAATGTATACTATTTGTATTGTCTGAACATTGCATGCACTGAGATAACAACTTTTTTGTGTTGATGTGTACAGCCATGAAACAACTTTCAAACTACTCATAATCATGTGGGAAGTTAACCTAAGGTGTTTGCATTAGTTTGCAGTAAGTACTTTGGTGTAAAATTCAGATGTGTACTACCTTAATGTCAGAGCATAGTAGTACTGAGAAAGTAACTTAATTGTCTTGATGAACTGAGGCATGAAACAACTTTAAACCTAGTCATACTCATGTGGGAAGTTCACCAAATGTGTTTGCATTAGGGTTGCAGACAGGACTTTTGAGTACAATTGAAATGTATACTACTTTTATGTCAAAGCATTCTATTCACTGTGAAATCAACTTTTTTGTCTTTATGTGCACAGGTATGAAACAACTTTCAGACATCTCAGAATCATGTGGGAAGTTAACCTAAGGTGTTTCCATTAGGTTTGCAGTAAGTGCTTTGGTGTAAAATTGAAATGTATACTATTTGTATTGTCTAAGCATTGCATGCACTGAGATAACAACTTTTTTCTGTTGATGTGTACAGCCACGAAACAACTTTCAAACTACTCATAATCATGTGGGAAGTTAGCCTAAGGTGTTTCCATTAGGTTTGCAGTAAGTGCTTTGGTGTAAAATTGAAATGTATACCATTTGTATTGTAAAAGCATTGCATGCACTGGAAAACAAGTTTTTTGTCTTGATGTGCACAGGTATGAAACAAATTTCAGACATCTCAGAATCATGTGGGAAGTTAATCTAAGTTGTTTCCATTAGGTTTGCAGTAAGTACTTTGGTGTAAAATTGAAATGTATACTATTTGTATTGTCTCAGCATTGCATGCACTGAGATAACAACTTTTTTGTGTTGATGTGTACAGCCATGAAAAAACTTTCAAACTACTCATAATCATGTGGGAAGTTAACCTAAGGTGTTTGCATTAGTTTGCAGTAAGTACTTTGGTGTAAAATTCAGATGTGTACTACCTTAATGTCAGAGCATAGTAGTACTGAGAAAGTAACTTTATTGTCTTGATGAACTGAGGCATGAAACAACTTTAAACCTAGTCATACTCATGTGGGAAGTTCACCAAATGTGTTTGCATTAGGGTTGCAGACAGGACTTTTGAGTACAATTGAAATGTATACTACTTTTATGTCAAAGCATTCTATTCACTGTGAAATCAACTTTTTTGTCTTTATGTGCACAGGTATGAAACAACTTTCAGACATCTCAGAATCATGTGGGAAGTTAACCTATGGTGTTTCCATTAGGTTTGCAGTAAGTGCTTTGGTGTAAAATTGAAATGTATACTATTTGTATTGTCTAAGCATTGCATGCACTGAGATAACAACTTTTTTCTGTTGATGTGTACAGCCACGAAACAACTTTCAAACTACTCATAATCATGTGGGAAGTTAGCATAAGGTGTTTCCATTAGGTTTGCAGTAAGTGCTTTGGTGTAAAATTGAAATGTATACCATTTGTATTGTAAAAGCATTGCATGCACTGGAAAACAACTTTTTTATCTTGATGTGCACAGGTATGAAACAAATTTCAGACATCTCAGAATCATGTGGGAAGTAAATCTAAGTTGTTTCCATTAGGTTTGCAGTAAGTACTTTGGTGTAAAATTGAAATGTATACTATTTGTATTGTCTCAGCATTGCATGCACTGAGATAACAACTTTTTTGTGTTGATGTGTACAGCCATGAAATAACGTTCAAACTACTCATAATCATGTGGGAAGTTAACCTAAGGTGTTTCCATTAGTTTGCAGTAAGTACTTTGGTGTAAAATTCAGATGTGTGCTACCTTAATGTCAGAGCATAGTAGTACTGTGAAAGTAACTTTATTGTCTTGATGAACTGAGGTATGAAACAACTTTAAACCTAGTCATACTCATGTGGGAAGTAAACCAAATGTGTTTGCATTAGGTTTGCAGTCAGGACTTTTGAGTACAATTGAAATGTATACTACTTTTATGTCAAAGCATTCTATTCACTGTGAAATCAAATTTTTTGTCTTTATGTGCACAGGTATGAAACAACTTTCAGACATCTCAGAATCATGTGGGAAGTTAACCTAAAGTGTTTCCATTAGGTTTGCAGTAAGTGCTTTTGTGTAAAATTGAAATGTATACTATTTGTATTGTCTAAGCATTGCATGCACTGAGATAACAACTTTTTTGTGTTTATGTGTACAGCCATGAAACAACTTTCAAACTGCTCATAATCATGTGGAAAGTTAACCTAAGGTGTTTCCATTAGATTTGCAGTAAGTGCTTTGGTGTAAAATTGAAATGTATACTATATGTATTGTAAAAGCATTGCATGCACTGAGAAAACAACTTTTTTGTCTTGATGTGCACAGGTATGAAACAACTTTCAGATATCTCAGAATCATGTGGGAAGTTAATCTAAGTTGTTTCCATTAGGTTTGCAGTAAGGGCTTTGGTGTAAAATTGAAATGTATTCTATTTGTATTGTCTAAGCATTGCATGCACTGAGATAACAACTTTTTTGTGTTGATGTGTACAGCCATGAAACAACTTTTAAACTACTCATAATCATGTGGAAAGTTAGCCTAAGTTGTTTCCATTAGGTTTGCAGTAAGTGCTTTGGTGTAAAATTGAAATGTATACCATTTGTATTGTAAAAGCATTGCATGCACTGAGAAAACAACTTTTTTGTCTTGATGTGCACAGGTATGAAACAACTTTCAGACATCTCAGAATCATGTGGGAAGTTAATCTAAGTTGTTTCCATTAGGTTTGCAGTAAGTACTTTGGTGTAAAATTGAAATGTATACTATTTGTATTGTCTGAACATTGCATGCACTGAGATAACAACTTTTTTGTGTTGATGTGTACAGCCATGAAACAACTTTCAAACTACTCATAATCATGTGGGAAGTTAACCTAAGGTGTTTGCATTAGTTTGCAGTAAGTACTTTGGTGTAAAATTCAGATGTGTACTACCTTAATGTCAGAGCATAGTAGTACTGAGAAAGTAACTTTATTGTCTTGATGAACTGAGGCATGAAACAACTTTAAACCTAGTCATACTCATGTGGGAAGTTCACCAAATGTGTTTGCATTAGGGTTGCAGACAGGACTTTTGAGTACAATTGAAATGTATACTACTTTTATGTCAAAGCATTCTATTCACTGTGAAATCAACTTTTTTGTCTTTATGTGCACAGGTATGAAACAACTTTCAGACATCTCAGAATCATGTGGGAAGTTAACCTAAGGTGTTTCCATTAGGTTTGCAGTAAGTGCTTTGGTGTAAAATTGAAATGTATACTATTTGTATTGTCTAAGCATTGCATGCACTGAGATAACAACTTTTTTCTGTTGATGTGTACAGCCACGAAACAACTTTCAAACTACTCATAATCATGTGGGAAGTTAGCCTAAGGTGTTTCCATTAGGTTTGCAGTAAGTGCTTTGGTGTAAAATTGAAATGTATACTCTATGTATTGTAAAAGCATTGCATGCACTGAGAAAACAACTTTTTTGCCTTGATGTGCACAGGTATGAAACAACTCTCAGATATCTCAGAATCATGTGGGAAGTTAATCTTAGTTGTTTCCATTAGGTTTGCAGTAAGGGCTTTGGTGTAAAATTGAAATGTATACTACTTGAATTGTCTAAGCATTGCATGCACTGAGATAACAACTTTTTTGTCATAATGTGCACAGGTATGAAACAACTTTCAGAAATCTCAGAATCATTTGGGAAGTTAATCTAAGTTGTTTCCATTACGTTTGCAGTAAGTACTTTGGTGTAAAATTGAAATGTATACTATTTGTATTGTCTAAGCATTGCATGCACTGAGATAACAACTTTTTTGTGATGATGTGTACAGCCATGAAACAACTTTCAAACTACTCATAATCATGTGGGAAGTTAACCTAAGGTGTTTCCATTAGTTTGCAGTATGTACTTTGGTGTAAAATTCAGATGTCTACTACCTTAATGTCAGAGCATAGTAGTACTGAGAAAGTAACTTTTTTGTCTTGATGAACTGAGGTATGAAACAACTTTAAACCTAGTCATACTCATGTGGGAATTAAACCAAATGTGTTTGCATTAGGTTTGCAGTCAGGACTTTTGAGTACAATTGAAATGTATACTACTTTTATGTCAAAGCATTCTATTCACTGTGAAATCAACTTTTTTGTCTTTATGTGCACAGGTATGAAACAACTTTCAGACATCTCAGAATCATGTGGGAAGTTAACCTAAAGTGTTTCCATTAGGTTTGCAGTAAGTGCCTTGGTGTAAAATTGAAATGTATACTATTTGTATTGTCTAAGCATTGCATGCACTGAGATAACAACTTTTTTGTGTTTATGTGTACAGCCATGAAACAACTTTCAAACTACTCATAATCATATGGAAAGTTAACCTAAGGTGTTTCCTTTAGGTTTGCAGTAAGTGCTTTGGTGTAAAATTGAAATGTATACTATATGTATTGTAAAAGCATTGCATGCACTGAGAAAACAACTTTTTTGTCTTGATGTGCACAGGTATGAAACAACTTTCAGATATCTCAGAATCATGTGGGAAGTTAATCTAAGTTGTTTCCATTAGATTTGCAGTAAGTGCTTTGGTGTAAAATTGAAATGTATACTATATGTATTGTAAAAGCATTGCATGCACTGAGAAAACAACTTTTTTGTCTTGATGTGCACAGGTATGAAACAACTTTCAGATATCTCAGAATCATGTGGGAAGTTAATCTAAGTTGTTTCCATTAGGTTTGCAGTAAGGGCTTTGGTGTAAAATTGAAATGTATTCTATTTGTATTGTCTAAGCATTGCATGCACTGAGATAACAACTTTTTTGTGTTGATGTGTACAGCCATGAAACAACTTTTAAACTACTCATAATCATGTGGAAAGTTAGCCTAAGTTGTTTCCATTAGGTTTGCAGTAAGTGCTTTGGTGTAAAATTGAAATGTATACCATTTGTATTGTAAAAGCATTGCATGCACTGAGAAAACAACTTTTTTGTCTTGATGTGCACAGGTATGAAACAACTTTCAGACATCTCAGAATCATGTGGGAAGTTAATCTAAGTTGTTTCCATTAGGTTTGCAGTAAGTACTTTGGTGTAAAATTGAAATGTATACTATTTGTATTGTCTGAACATTGCATGCACTGAGATAACAACTTTTTTGTGTTGATGTGTACAGCCATGAAACAACTTTCAAACTACTCATAATCATGTGGGAAGTTAACCTAAGGTGTTTGCATTAGTTTGCAGTAAGTACTTTGGTGTAAAATTCAGATGTGTACTACCTTAATGTCAGAGCATAGTAGTACTGAGAAAGTAACTTTATTGTCTTGATGAACTGAGGCATGAAACAACTTTAAACCTAGTCATACTCATGTGGGAAGTTCACCAAATGTGTTTGCATTAGGGTTGCAGACAGGACTTTTGAGTACAATTGAAATGTATACTACTTTTATGTCAAAGCATTCTATTCACTGTGAAATCAACTTTTTTGTCTTTATGTGCACAGGTATGAAACAACTTTCAGACATCTCAGAATCATGTGGGAAGTTAACCTAAGGTGTTTCCATTAGGTTTGCAGTAAGTGCTTTGGTGTAAAATTGAAATGTATACTATTTGTATTGTCTAAGCATTGCATGCACTGAGATAACAACTTTTTTCTGTTGATGTGTACAGCCACGAAACAACTTTCAAACTACTCATAATCATGTGGGAAGTTAGCCTAAGGTGTTTCCATTAGGTTTGCAGTAAGTGCTTTGGTGTAAAATTGAAATGTATACTCTATGTATTGTAAAAGCATTGCATGCACTGAGAAAACAACTTTTTTGCCTTGATGTGCACAGGTATGAAACAACTCTCAGATATCTCAGAATCATGTGGGAAGTTAATCTTAGTTGTTTCCATTAGGTTTGCAGTAAGGGCTTTGGTGTAAAATTGAAATGTATACTACTTGAATTGTCTAAGCATTGCATGCACTGAGATAACAACTTTTTTGTCATAATGTGCACAGGTATGAAACAACTTTCAGAAATCTCAGAATCATTTGGGAAGTTAATCTAAGTTGTTTCCATTACGTTTGCAGTAAGTACTTTGGTGTAAAATTGAAATGTATACTATTTGTATTGTCTAAGCATTGCATGCACTGAGATAACAACTTTTTTGTGATGATGTGTACAGCCATGAAACAACTTTCAAACTACTCATAATCATGTGGGAAGTTAACCTAAGGTGTTTCCATTAGTTTGCAGTATGTACTTTGGTGTAAAATTCAGATGTCTACTACCTTAATGTCAGAGCATAGTAGTACTGAGAAAGTAACTTTTTTGTCTTGATGAACTGAGGTATGAAACAACTTTAAACCTAGTCATACTCATGTGGGAATTAAACCAAATGTGTTTGCATTAGGTTTGCAGTCAGGACTTTTGAGTACAATTGAAATGTATACTACTTTTATGTCAAAGCATTCTATTCACTGTGAAATCAACTTTTTTGTCTTTATGTGCACAGGTATGAAACAACTTTCAGACATCTCAGAATCATGTGGGAAGTTAACCTAAAGTGTTTCCATTAGGTTTGCAGTAAGTGCCTTGGTGTAAAATTGAAATGTATACTATTTGTATTGTCTAAGCATTGCATGCACTGAGATAACAACTTTTTTGTGTTTATGTGTACAGCCATGAAACAACTTTCAAACTACTCATAATCATATGGAAAGTTAACCTAAGGTGTTTCCTTTAGGTTTGCAGTAAGTGCTTTGGTGTAAAATTGAAATGTATACTATATGTATTGTAAAAGCATTGCATGCACTGAGAAAACAACTTTTTTGTCTTGATGTGCACAGGTATGAAACAACTTTCAGATATCTCAGAATCATGTGGGAAGTTAATCTAAGTTGTTTCCATTAGGTTTGCAGTAAGGGCTTTGGTGTAAAATTGAAATATATACTATTTGTATTGTCTAAGCATTGCATGCACTGAGATAACAACTTTTTTGTGTTGATGTGTACAGCCATGAAACAACTTTTAAACTATTCATAATCATGTGGAAAGTTAGCCTAAGGTGTTTCCATTAGGTTTGCAGTAAGTGCTTTGGTGTAAAATTGAAATGAATACCATTTGCGTTGTAAAAGCATTGCATGCACTGAGAAAACAACTTTTTTGTCTTGATGTGCACAGGTATGAAACAACTTTCAGACATCTCAGAATCATGTGGGAAGTTAATCTAAGTTGTTTCCATTAGGTTTGCAGTAAGTACTTTGGTGTAAAATTGAAATGTATACTATTTGTATTGTCTAAGCATTGCATGCACTGAGATAACAACTTTTTTGTGTTGATGTGTACAGCCATGAAATAACTTTCAAACTACTCATAATCATGTGGGAAGTTAACCTAAGGTGTTTCCATTAGTTTGCAGTAAGTACTTTGGTGTAAAATCAGATGTGTGCTACCTTAATGTCAGAGCATAGTAGTACTGTGAAAGTAACTTTATTGTCTTGATGAACTGAGGTATGAAACAACTTTAAACCTAGTCATACTCATGTGGGAAGTAAACCAAATGTGTTTGCATTAGGTTTGCAGTCAGGACTTTTGAGTACAATTGAAATGTATACTACTTTTATGTCAAAGCATTCTATTCACTGTGAAATCAACTTTTTTGTCTTTATGTGCACAGGTATGAAACAACTTTCAGACATCTCAGAATCATGTGGGAAGTTAACCTAAAGTGTTTCCATTAGGTTTGCAGTAAGTGCTTTTGTGTAAAATTGAAATGTATACTATTTGTATTGTCTAAGCATTGCATGCACTGAGATAACAACTTTTTTGTGTTTATGTGTACAGCCATGAAACAACTTTCAAACTGCTCATAATCATGTGGAAAGTTAACCTAAGGTGTTTCCATTAGATTTGCAGTAAGTGCTTTGGTGTAAAATTGAAATGTATACTATATGTATTGTAAAAGCATTGCATGCACTGAGAAAACAACTTTTTTGTCTTGATGTGCACAGGTATGAAACAACTTTCAGATATCTCAGAATCATGTGGGAAGTTAATCTAAGTTGTTTCCATTAGGTTTGCAGTAAGGGCTTTGGTGTAAAATTGAAATGTATACTATTTGTATTGTCTAAGCATTGCATGCACTGAGATAACAACTTTTTTGTGTTGATGTGTACAGCCATGAAACAACTTTTAAACTACTCATAATCATGTGGAAAGTTAGCCTAAGGTGTTTCCATTAGGTTTGCAGTAAGTGCTTTGGTGTAAAATTGAAATGTATACCATTTGTATTGTAAAAGCATTGCATGCACTGAGAAAACAACTTTTTTGTCTTGATGTGCACAGGTATGAAACAACTTTCAGACATCTCAGAATCATGTGCGAAGTTAATCTAAGTTGTTTCCATTAGGTTTGCAGTAAGTACTTTGGTGTAAAATTGAAATGTATACTATTTGTATTGTCTGAACATTGCATGCACTGAGATAACAACTTTTTTGTGTTGATGTGTACAGCCATGAAACAACTTTCAAACTACTCATAATCATGTGGGAAGTTAACCTAAGGTGTTTGCATTAGTTTGCAGTAAGTACTTTGGTGTAAAATTCAGATGTGTACTACCTTAATGTCAGAGCATAGTAGTACTGAGAAAGTAACTTTATTGTCTTGATGAACTGAGGCATGAAACAACTTTAAACCTAGTCATACTCATGTGGGAAGTTCACCAAATGTGTTTGCATTAGGGTTGCAGACAGGACTTTTGAGTACAATTGAAATGTATACTACTTTTATGTCAAAGCATTCTATTCACTGTGAAATCAACTTTTTTGTCTTTATGTGCACAGGTATGAAACAACTTTCAGACATCTCAGAATCATGTGGGAAGTTAACCTAAGGTGTTTCCATTAGGTTTGCAGTAAGTGCTTTGGTGTAAAATTGAAATGTATACTATTTGTATTGTCTAAGCATTGCATGCACTGAGATAACAACTTTTTTCTGTTGATGTGTACAGCCACGAAACAACTTTCAAACTACTCATAATCATGTGGGAAGTTAGCCTAAGGTGTTTCCATTAGGTTTGCAGTAAGTGCTTTGGTGTAAAATTGAAATGTATACCATTTGTATTGTAAAAGCATTGCATGCACTGGAAAACAAGTTTTTTGTCTTGATGTGCACAGGTATGAAACAAATTTCAGACATCTCAGAATCATGTGGGAAGTTAATCTAAGTTGTTTCCATTAGGTTTGCAGTAAGTACTTTGGTGTAAAATTGAAATGTATACTATTTGTATTGTCTCAGCATTGCATGCACTGAGATAACAACTTTTTTGTGTTGATGTGTACAGCCATGAAAAAACTGTCAAACTACTCATAATCATGTGGGAAGTTAACCTAAGGTGTTTGCATTAGTTTGCAGTAAGTACTTTGGTGTAAAATTCAGATGTGTACTACCTTAATGTCAGAGCATAGTAGTACTGAGAAAGTAACTTTATTGTCTTGATGAACTGAGGCATGAAACAACTTTAAACCTAGTCATACTCATGTGGGAAGTTCACCAAATGTGTTTGCATTAGGGTTGCAGACAGGACTTTTGAGTACAATTGAAATGTATACTACTTTTATGTCAAAGCATTCTATTCACTGTGAAATCAACTTTTTTGTCTTTATGTGCACAGGTATGAAACAACTTTCAGACATCTCAGAATCATGTGGGAAGTTAACCTATGGTGTTTCCATTAGGTTTGCAGTAAGTGCTTTGGTGTAAAATTGAAATGTATACTATTTGTATTGTCTAAGCATTGCATGCACTGAGATAACAACTTTTTTCTGTTGATGTGTACAGCCACGAAACAACTTTCAAACTACTCATAATCATGTGGGAAGTTAGCATAAGGTGTTTCCATTAGGTTTGCAGTAAGTGCTTTGGTGTAAAATTGAAATGTATACCATTTGTATTGTAAAAGCATTGCATGCACTGGAAAACAACTTTTTTATCTTGATGTGCACAGGTATGAAACAAATTTCAGACATCTCAGAATCATGTGGGAAGTAAATCTAAGTTGTTTCCATTAGGTTTGCAGTAAGTACTTTGGTGTAAAATTGAAATGTATACTATTTGTATTGTCTCAGCATTGCATGCACTGAGATAACAACTTTTTTGTGTTGATGTGTACAGCCATGAAATAACTTTCAAACTACTCATAATCATGTGGGAAGTTAACCTAAGGTGTTTCCATTAGTTTGCAGTAAGTACTTTGGTGTAAAATTCAGATGTGTGCTACCTTAATGTCAGAGCATAGTAGTACTGTGAAAGTAACTTTATTGTCTTGATGAACTGAGGTATGAAACAACTTTAAACCTAGTCATACTCATGTGGGAAGTAAACCAAATGTGTTTGCATTAGGTTTGCAGTCAGGACTTTTGAGTACAATTGAAATGTATACTACTTTTATGTCAAAGCATTCTATTCACTGTGAAATCAACTTTTTTGTCTTTATGTGCACAGGTATGAAACAACTTTCAGACATCTCAGAATCATGAGGGAAGTTAACCTAAAGTGTTTCCATTAGGTTTGCAGTAAGTGCTTTTGTGTAAAATTGAAATGTATACTATTTGTATTGTCTAAGCATTGCATGCACTGAGATAACAACTTTTTTGTGTTTATGTGTACAGCCATGAAACAACTTTCAAACTGCTCATAATCATGTGGAAAGTTAACCTAAGGTGTTTCCATTAGATTTGCAGTAAGTGCTTTGGTGTAAAATTGAAATGTATACTATATGTATTGTAAAAGCATTGCATGCACTGAGAAAACAACTTTTTTGTCTTGATGTGCACAGGTATGAAACAACTTTCAGATATCTCAGAATCATGTGGGAAGTTAATCTAAGTTGTTTCCATTAGGTTTGCAGTAAGGGCTTTGGTGTAAAATTGAAATGTATACTATTTGTATTGTCTAAGCATTGCATGCACTAAGATAACAACTTTTTTGTGTTGATGTGTACAGCCATGAAACAACTTTTAAACTACTCATAATCATGTGGAAAGTTAGCCTAAGGTGTTTCCATTAGGTTTGCAGTAAGTGCTTTGGTGTAAAATTGAAATGAATACCATTTGTGTTGTAAAAGCATTGCATGCACTGAGAAAACAACTTTTTTGTCTTGATGTGCACAGGTATGAAACAACTTTCAGACATCTCAGAATCATGTGGGAAGTTAATCTATGTTGTTTCCATTAGGTTTGCAGTAAGTACTTTGGTGCAAAATTGAAATGTATACTATTTGTATTGTCTAATCATTGCATGCACTGAGATAACAACTTTTTTGTGTTGATGTTTACAGCCATGAAACAACTTTCAAACCACTCATAATCATGTGGGAAGTTAACCTAAGGTGTTTCCATTAGTTTGCAGTAAGCACTTTGGTGTAAAATTGAGATGTATGCTACCTTAATGTCAGAGCATAGTAACACTGAGAAAGTAACTTTTTTGTCTTGATGAACTGAGGCATGAAACAACTTTAAACCTAGTCATACTCATGTGGGAAGTTAATCTAAGTTGTTTCCATTAGGTTTGCAGTAAGTACTTTGGTGTAAAATTGAAATGTATACTATTTGTATTGTCTAAGCATTGCATGCACTGAGATAACAACTTTTTTGTGTTGATGTGTACAGCCATGAAATAACTTTCAAACTACTCATAATCATGTGGGAAGTTAACCTAAGGTGTTTCCATTAGTTTGCAGTAAGTACTTTGGTGTAAAATCAGATGTGTGCTACCTTAATGTCAGAGCATAGTAGTACTGTGAAAGTAACTTTATTGTCTTGATGAACTGAGGTATGAAACAACTTTAAACCTAGTCATACTCATGTGGGAAGTAAACCAAATGTGTTTGCATTAGGTTTGCAGTCAGGACTTTTGAGTACAATTGAAATGTATACTACTTTTATGTCAAAGCATTCTATTCACTGTGAAATCAACTTTTTTGTCTTTATGTGCACAGGTATGAAACAACTTTCAGACATCTCAGAATCATGTGGGAAGTTAACCTAAAGTGTTTCCATTAGGTTTGCAGTAAGTGCTTTTGTGTAAAATTGAAATGTATACTATTTGTATTGTCTAAGCATTGCATGCACTGAGATAACAACTTTTTTGTGTTTATGTGTACAGCCATGAAACAACTTTCAAACTGCTCATAATCATGTGGAAAGTTAACCTAAGGTGTTTCCATTAGATTTGCAGTAAGTGCTTTGGTGTAAAATTGAAATGTATACTATATGTATTGTAAAAGCATTGCATGCACTGAGAAAACAACTTTTTTGTCTTGATGTGCACAGGTATGAAACAACTTTCAGATATCTCAGAATCATGTGGGAAGTTAATCTAAGTTGTTTCCATTAGGTTTGCAGTAAGGGCTTTGGTGTAAAATTGAAATGTATACTATTTGTATTGTCTAAGCATTGCATGCACTGAGATAACAACTTTTTTGTGTTGATGTGTACAGCCATGAAACAACTTTTAAACTACTCATAATCATGTGGAAAGTTAGCCTAAGGTGTTTCCATTAGGTTTGCAGTAAGTGCTTTGGTGTAAAATTGAAATGTATACCATTTGTATTGTAAAAGCATTGCATGCACTGAGAAAACAACTTTTTTGTCTTGATGTGCACAGGTATGAAACAACTTTCAGACATCTCAGAATCATGTGCGAAGTTAATCTAAGTTGTTTCCATTAGGTTTGCAGTAAGTACTTTGGTGTAAAATTGAAATGTATACTATTTGTATTGTCTGAACATTGCATGCACTGAGATAACAACTTTTTTGTGTTGATGTGTACAGCCATGAAACAACTTTCAAACTACTCATAATCATGTGGGAAGTTAACCTAAGGTGTTTGCATTAGTTTGCAGTAAGTACTTTGGTGTAAAATTCAGATGTGTACTACCTTAATGTCAGAGCATAGTAGTACTGAGAAAGTAACTTTATTGTCTTGATGAACTGAGGCATGAAACAACTTTAAACCTAGTCATACTCATGTGGGAAGTTCACCAAATGTGTTTGCATTAGGGTTGCAGACAGGACTTTTGAGTACAATTGAAATGTATACTACTTTTATGTCAAAGCATTCTATTCACTGTGAAATCAACTTTTTTGTCTTTATGTGCACAGGTATGAAACAACTTTCAGACATCTCAGAATCATGTGGGAAGTTAACCTAAGGTGTTTCCATTAGGTTTGCAGTAAGTGCTTTGGTGTAAAATTGAAATGTATACTATTTGTATTGTCTAAGCATTGCATGCACTGAGATAACAACTTTTTTCTGTTGATGTGTACAGCCACGAAACAACTTTCAAACTACTCATAATCATGTGGGAAGTTAGCCTAAGGTGTTTCCATTAGGTTTGCAGTAAGTGCTTTGGTGTAAAATTGAAATGTATACCATTTGTATTGTAAAAGCATTGCATGCACTGGAAAACAAGTTTTTTGTCTTGATGTGCACAGGTATGAAACAAATTTCAGACATCTCAGAATCATGTGGGAAGTTAATCTAAGTTGTTTCCATTAGGTTTGCAGTAAGTACTTTGGTGTAAAATTGAAATGTATACTATTTGTATTGTCTCAGCATTGCATGCACTGAGATAACAACTTTTTTGTGTTGATGTGTACAGCCATGAAAAAACTGTCAAACTACTCATAATCATGTGGGAAGTTAACCTAAGGTGTTTGCATTAGTTTGCAGTAAGTACTTTGGTGTAAAATTCAGATGTGTACTACCTTAATGTCAGAGCATAGTAGTACTGAGAAAGTAACTTTATTGTCTTGATGAACTGAGGCATGAAACAACTTTAAACCTAGTCATACTCATGTGGGAAGTTCACCAAATGTGTTTGCATTAGGGTTGCAGACAGGACTTTTGAGTACAATTGAAATGTATACTACTTTTATGTCAAAGCATTCTATTCACTGTGAAATCAACTTTTTTGTCTTTATGTGCACAGGTATGAAACAACTTTCAGACATCTCAGAATCATGTGGGAAGTTAACCTATGGTGTTTCCATTAGGTTTGCAGTAAGTGCTTTGGTGTAAAATTGAAATGTATACTATTTGTATTGTCTAAGCATTGCATGCACTGAGATAACAACTTTTTTCTGTTGATGTGTACAGCCACGAAACAACTTTCAAACTACTCATAATCATGTGGGAAGTTAGCATAAGGTGTTTCCATTAGGTTTGCAGTAAGTGCTTTGGTGTAAAATTGAAATGTATACCATTTGTATTGTAAAAGCATTGCATGCACTGGAAAACAACTTTTTTATCTTGATGTGCACAGGTATGAAACAAATTTCAGACATCTCAGAATCATGTGGGAAGTAAATCTAAGTTGTTTCCATTAGGTTTGCAGTAAGTACTTTGGTGTAAAATTGAAATGTATACTATTTGTATTGTCTCAGCATTGCATGCACTGAGATAACAACTTTTTTGTGTTGATGTGTACAGCCATGAAATAACTTTCAAACTACTCATAATCATGTGGGAAGTTAACCTAAGGTGTTTCCATTAGTTTGCAGTAAGTACTTTGGTGTAAAATTCAGATGTGTGCTACCTTAATGTCAGAGCATAGTAGTACTGTGAAAGTAACTTTATTGTCTTGATGAACTGAGGTATGAAACAACTTTAAACCTAGTCATACTCATGTGGGAAGTAAACCAAATGTGTTTGCATTAGGTTTGCAGTCAGGACTTTTGAGTACAATTGAAATGTATACTACTTTTATGTCAAAGCATTCTATTCACTGTGAAATCAACTTTTTTGTCTTTATGTGCACAGGTATGAAACAACTTTCAGACATCTCAGAATCATGAGGGAAGTTAACCTAAAGTGTTTCCATTAGGTTTGCAGTAAGTGCTTTTGTGTAAAATTGAAATGTATACTATTTGTATTGTCTAAGCATTGCATGCACTGAGATAACAACTTTTTTGTGTTTATGTGTACAGCCATGAAACAACTTTCAAACTGCTCATAATCATGTGGAAAGTTAACCTAAGGTGTTTCCATTAGATTTGCAGTAAGTGCTTTGGTGTAAAATTGAAATGTATACTATATGTATTGTAAAAGCATTGCATGCACTGAGAAAACAACTTTTTTGTCTTGATGTGCACAGGTATGAAACAACTTTCAGATATCTCAGAATCATGTGGGAAGTTAATCTAAGTTGTTTCCATTAGGTTTGCAGTAAGGGCTTTGGTGTAAAATTGAAATGTATACTATTTGTATTGTCTAAGCATTGCATGCACTAAGATAACAACTTTTTTGTGTTGATGTGTACAGCCATGAAACAACTTTTAAACTACTCATAATCATGTGGAAAGTTAGCCTAAGGTGTTTCCATTAGGTTTGCAGTAAGTGCTTTGGTGTAAAATTGAAATGAATACCATTTGTGTTGTAAAAGCATTGCATGCACTGAGAAAACAACTTTTTTGTCTTGATGTGCACAGGTATGAAACAACTTTCAGACATCTCAGAATCATGTGGGAAGTTAATCTATGTTGTTTCCATTAGGTTTGCAGTAAGTACTTTGGTGCAAAATTGAAATGTATACTATTTGTATTGTCTAATCATTGCATGCACTGAGATAACAACTTTTTTGTGTTGATGTTTACAGCCATGAAACAACTTTCAAACCACTCATAATCATGTGGGAAGTTAACCTAAGGTGTTTCCATTAGTTTGCAGTAAGCACTTTGGTGTAAAATTGAGATGTATGCTACCTTAATGTCAGAGCATAGTAACACTGAGAAAGTAACTTTTTTGTCTTGATGAACTGAGGCATGAAACAACTTTAAACCTAGTCATACTCATGTGGGAAGTTAATCTAAGTTGTTTCCATTAGGTTTGCAGTAAGTACTTTGGTGTAAAATTGAAATGTATACTATTTGTATTGTCTAAGCATTGCATGCACTGAGATAACAACTTTTTTGTGTTGATGTGTACAGCCATGAAATAACTTTCAAACTACTCATAATCATGTGGGAAGTTAACCTAAGGTGTTTCCATTAGTTTGCAGTAAGTACTTTGGTGTAAAATCAGATGTGTGCTACCTTAATGTCAGAGCATAGTAGTACTGTGAAAGTAACTTTATTGTCTTGATGAACTGAGGTATGAAACAACTTTAAACCTAGTCATACTCATGTGGGAAGTAAACCAAATGTGTTTGCATTAGGTTTGCAGTCAGGACTTTTGAGTACAATTGAAATGTATACTACTTTTATGTCAAAGCATTCTATTCACTGTGAAATCAACTTTTTTGTCTTTATGTGCACAGGTATGAAACAACTTTCAGACATCTCAGAATCATGTGGGAAGTTAACCTAAAGTGTTTCCATTAGGTTTGCAGTAAGTGCTTTTGTGTAAAATTGAAATGTATACTATTTGTATTGTCTAAGCATTGCATGCACTGAGATAACAACTTTTTTGTGTTTATGTGTACAGCCATGAAACAACTTTCAAACTGCTCATAATCATGTGGAAAGTTAACCTAAGGTGTTTCCATTAGATTTGCAGTAAGTGCTTTGGTGTAAAATTGAAATGTATACTATATGTATTGTAAAAGCATTGCATGCACTGAGAAAACAACTTTTTTGTCTTGATGTGCACAGGTATGAAACAACTTTCAGATATCTCAGAATCATGTGGGAAGTTAATCTAAGTTGTTTCCATTAGGTTTGCAGTAAGGGCTTTGGTGTAAAATTGAAATGTATACTATTTGTATTGTCTAAGCATTGCATGCACTGAGATAACAACTTTTTTGTGTTGATGTGTACAGCCATGAAACAACTTTTAAACTACTCATAATCATGTGGAAAGTTAGCCTAAGGTGTTTCCATTAGGTTTGCAGTAAGTGCTTTGGTGTAAAATTGAAATGTATACCATTTGTATTGTAAAAGCATTGCATGCACTGAGAAAACAACTTTTTTGTCTTGATGTGCACAGGTATGAAACAACTTTCAGACATCTCAGAATCATGTGCGAAGTTAATCTAAGTTGTTTCCATTAGGTTTGCAGTAAGTACTTTGGTGTAAAATTGAAATGTATACTATTTGTATTGTCTGAACATTGCATGCACTGAGATAACAACTTTTTTGTGTTGATGTGTACAGCCATGAAACAACTTTCAAACTACTCATAATCATGTGGGAAGTTAACCTAAGGTGTTTGCATTAGTTTGCAGTAAGTACTTTGGTGTAAAATTCAGATGTGTACTACCTTAATGTCAGAGCATAGTAGTACTGAGAAAGTAACTTTATTGTCTTGATGAACTGAGGCATGAAACAACTTTAAACCTAGTCATACTCATGTGGGAAGTTCACCAAATGTGTTTGCATTAGGGTTGCAGACAGGACTTTTGAGTACAATTGAAATGTATACTACTTTTATGTCAAAGCATTCTATTCACTGTGAAATCAACTTTTTTGTCTTTATGTGCACAGGTATGAAACAACTTTCAGACATCTCAGAATCATGTGGGAAGTTAACCTAAGGTGTTTCCATTAGGTTTGCAGTAAGTGCTTTGGTGTAAAATTGAAATGTATACTATTTGTATTGTCTAAGCATTGCATGCACTGAGATAACAACTTTTTTCTGTTGATGTGTACAGCCACGAAACAACTTTCAAACTACTCATAATCATGTGGGAAGTTAGCCTAAGGTGTTTCCATTAGGTTTGCAGTAAGTGCTTTGGTGTAAAATTGAAATGTATACCATTTGTATTGTAAAAGCATTGCATGCACTGGAAAACAAGTTTTTTGTCTTGATGTGCACAGGTATGAAACAAATTTCAGACATCTCAGAATCATGTGGGAAGTTAATCTAAGTTGTTTCCATTAGGTTTGCAGTAAGTACTTTGGTGTAAAATTGAAATGTATACTATTTGTATTGTCTCAGCATTGCATGCACTGAGATAACAACTTTTTTGTGTTGATGTGTACAGCCATGAAAAAACTTTCAAACTACTCATAATCATGTGGGAAGTTAACCTAAGGTGTTTGCATTAGTTTGCAGTAAGTACTTTGGTGTAAAATTCAGATGTGTACTACCTTAATGTCAGAGCATAGTAGTACTGAGAAAGTAACTTTATTGTCTTGATGAACTGAGGCATGAAACAACTTTAAACCTAGTCATACTCATGTGGGAAGTTCACCAAATGTGTTTGCATTAGGGTTGCAGACAGGACTTTTGAGTACAATTGAAATGTATACTACTTTTATGTCAAAGCATTCTATTCACTGTGAAATCAACTTTTTTGTCTTTATGTGCACAGGTATGAAACAACTTTCAGACATCTCAGAATCATGTGGGAAGTTAACCTATGGTGTTTCCATTAGGTTTGCAGTAAGTGCTTTGGTGTAAAATTGAAATGTATACTATTTGTATTGTCTCAGCATTGCATGCACTGAGATAACAACTTTTTTGTGTTGATGTGTACAGCCATGAAATAACTTTCAAACTACTCATAATCATGTGGGAAGTTAACCTAAGGTGTTTCCATTAGTTTGCAGTAAGTACTTTGGTGTAAAATTCAGATGTGTGCTACCTTAATGTCAGAGCATAGTAGTACTGTGAAAGTAACTTTATTGTCTTGATGAACTGAGGTATGAAACAACTTTAAACCTAGTCATACTCATGTGGGAAGTAAACCAAATGTGTTTGCATTAGGTTTGCAGTCAGGACTTTTGAGTACAATTGAAATGTATACTACTTTTATGTCAAAGCATTCTATTCACTGTGAAATCAACTTTTTTGTCTTTATGTGCACAGGTATGAAACAACTTTCAGACATCTCAGAATCATGAGGGAAGTTAACCTAAAGTGTTTCCATTAGGTTTGCAGTAAGTGCTTTTGTGTAAAATTGAAATGTATACTATTTGTATTGTCTAAGCATTGCATGCACTGAGATAACAACTTTTTTGTGTTTATGTGTACAGCCATGAAACAACTTTCAAACTGCTCATAATCATGTGGAAAGTTAACCTAAGGTGTTTCCATTAGATTTGCAGTAAGTGCTTTGGTGTAAAATTGAAATGTATACTATATGTATTGTAAAAGCATTGCATGCACTGAGAAAACAACTTTTTTGTCTTGATGTGCACAGGTATGAAACAACTTTCAGATATCTCAGAATCATGTGGGAAGTTAATCTAAGTTGTTTCCATTAGGTTTGCAGTAAGGGCTTTGGTGTAAAATTGAAATGTATACTATTTGTATTGTCTAAGCATTGCATGCACTGAGATAACAACTTTTTTGTGTTGATGTGTACAGCCATGAAACAACTTTTAAACTACTCATAATCATGTGGAAAGTTAGCCTAAGGTGTTTCCATTAGGTTTGCAGTAAGTGCTTTGGTGTAAAATTGAAATGAATACCATTTGTGTTGTAAAAGCATTGCATGCACTGAGAAAACAACTTTTTTGTCTTGATGTGCACAGGTATGAAACAACTTTCGGACATCTCAGAATCATGTGGGAAGTTAATCTATGTTGTTTCCATTAGGTTTGCAGTAAGTACTTTGGTGCAAAATTGAAATGTATACTATTTGTATTGTCTAATCATTGCATGCACTGAGATAACAACTTTTTTGTGTTGATGTTTACAGCCATGAAACAACTTTCAAACCACTCATAATCATGTGGGAAGTTAACCTAAGGTGTTTCCATTAGTTTGCAGTAAGCACTTTGGTGTAAAATTGAGATGTATGCTACCTTAATGTCAGAGCATAGTAACACTGAGAAAGTAACTTTTTTGTCTTGATGAACTGAGGCATGAAACAACTTTAAACCTAGTCATACTCATGTGGGAAGTTAACCAAAGGTGTTTGCATTAGGTTTGCAGTAAGTACTTTGGTGTAAAATTGAAATGTATACTATTTGTATTGTCTAAGCATTGCATGCACTGAGATAACAAATTTTTTCTGTTGATGTGTACAGCCATGAAACAACTTTCGAACTACTCATAATCATGTGGAAAGTTAACCTAAGGTGTTTCCATTAGGTTTGCAGTAAGTGCTTTGGTGTGAAAGTGAAATGTATACTATTTGTATTGTATAAGCAATGCATGCACTGAGAAAACAACTTTTTTGTCTTGATGTGCACAGGTATGAAACAATTTCAGATATCTCAGAATCATGTGGGAAGTTAATCTAAGTTGTTTCCATTAGGTTTGCAGTAAGTACTTTGGTGTAAAATTGAAATGTATACTATTTGTATTGTCTAAGGATTGCATGCACTGAGATAACAACTTTTTGGTGTTGATGTGTACAGCCATGAAACAACTTTCTAACTACTCATAATCATGTGGGAAGTTAACCGAAGGTGTTTCCATTTGTTTGCAGTAAGTACTTTGGTGTAAAATTCAGATGTGTACTACCTTAATGTCAGAGCATAGTAGTACTGAGAAAGTAACTTTATTGTCTTGATGAACTGAGGCATGAAACAACTTTAAACCTAGTCATACTCATGTGGGAAGTTAACCAAATGTGTTTCCATTAGGTTTGCAGACAGGACTTTTGAGTACAATTGAAATGTATACTACTTTTATGTCAAAGCATTCTATTCACTGTGAAATCAACTTTTTTGCCTTTATGTGCACAGGTATGAAACAGCTTTCAGTCATCTCAGAATCATGTGGGAAGTTAACCTAAAGTGTTTCCATTAGGTTTGCAGTAAGTGCTTTGGTGTAAAATTGAAATGTATACTATTTGTATTGTCTAAGCATTGCATGCACTGAGATAACAACTTTTTTGTGTTAATGTGTACAGCCATGAAACAACTTTCAAACTACTCATAATCATGTGGAAAGTTAGCCTAAGGTGTTTCCATTAGGTTTGCAGTAAGTACTTTGGTGTAAAATTGAAATGTATACAATTTGTATTGTCTAAACATTGCATGCACTGAGATAACAAGTTTTTTGTTTTGATGTCTACAGCCATGAAACAACTTTCAAACTACTCATAATCATGTGGGAAGTTAACCTAAGGTGTTTCCATTAGGTTTGCAGTAAGTGCTTTGGTGTAAAATTGAAATGTATACTCTATGTATTGTAAAAGCATTGCATGCACTGAGAAAACAACTTTTTTGCCTTGATGTGCACAGGTATGAAACAACTCTCAGATATCTCAGAATCATGTGGGAAGTTAATCTTAGTTGTTTCCATTAGGTTTGCAGTAAGGGCTTTGGTGTAAAATTGAAATGTATACTACTTGAATTGTCTAAGCATTGCATGCACTGAGATAACAACTTTTTTGTCATAATGTGCACAGGTATGAAACAACTTTCAGAAATCTCAGAATCATTTGGGAAGTTAATCTAAGTTGTTTCCATTACGTTTGCAGTAAGTACTTTGGTGTAAAATTGAAATGTATACTATCTGTATTGTCTAAGCATTGCATGCACTGAGATAACAACTTTTTTGTGATGATGTGTACAGCCATGAAACAACTTTCAAACTACTCATAATCATGTGGGAAGTTAACCTAAGGTGTTTCCATTAGTTTGCAGTATGTACTTTGGTGTAAAATTCAGATGTCTACTACCTTAATGTCAGAGCATAGTAGTACTGAGAAAGTAACTTTTTTGTCTTGATGAACTGAGGTATGAAACAACTTTAAACCTAGTCATACTCATGTGGGAATTAAACCAAATGTGTTTGCATTAGGTTTGCAGTCAGGACTTTTGAGTACAATTGAAATGTATACTACTTTTATGTCAAAGCATTCTATTCACTGTGAAATCAACTTTTTTGTCTTTATGTGCACAGGTATGAAACAACTTTCAGACATCTCAGAATCATGTGGGAAGTTAACCTAAAGTGTTTCCATTAGGTTTGCAGTAAGTGCCTTGGTGTAAAATTGAAATGTATACTATTTGTATTGTCTAAGCATTGCATGCACTGAGATAACAACTTTTTTGTGTTTATGTGTACAGCCATGAAACAACTTTCAAACTACTCATAATCATATGGAAAGTTAACCTAAGGTGTTTCCTTTAGGTTTGCAGTAAGTGCTTTGGTGTAAAATTGAAATGTATACTATATGTATTGTAAAAGCATTGCATGCACTGAGAAAACAACTTTTTTGTCTTGATGTGCACAGGTATGAAACAACTTTCAGATATCTCAGAATCATGTGGGAAGTTAATCTAAGTTGTTTCCATTAGGTTTGCAGTAAGGGCTTTGGTGTAAAATTGAAATATATACTATTTGTATTGTCTAAGCATTGCATGCACTGAGATAACAACTTTTTTGTGTTGATGTGTACAGCCATGAAACAACTTTTAAACTATTCATAATCATGTGGAAAGTTAGCCTAAGGTGTTTCCATTAGGTTTGCAGTAAGTGCTTTGGTGTAAAATTGAAATGAATACCATTTGCGTTGTAAAAGCATTGCATGCACTGAGAAAACAACTTTTTTGTCTTGATGTGCACAGGTATGAAACAACTTTCAGACATCTCAGAATCATGTGGGAAGTTAATCTAAGTTGTTTCCATTAGGTTTGCAGTAAGTACTTTGGTGTAAAATTGAAATGTATACTATTTGTATTGTCTAAGCATTGCATGCACTGAGATAACAACTTTTTTGTGTTGATGTGTACAGCCATGAAATAACTTTCAAACTACTCATAATCATGTGGGAAGTTAACCTAAGGTGTTTCCATTAGTTTGCAGTAAGTACTTTGGTGTAAAATCAGATGTGTGCTACCTTAATGTCAGAGCATAGTAGTACTGTGAAAGTAACTTTATTGTCTTGATGAACTGAGGTATGAAACAACTTTAAACCTAGTCATACTCATGTGGGAAGTAAACCAAATGTGTTTGCATTAGGTTTGCAGTCAGGACTTTTGAGTACAATTGAAATGTATACTACTTTTATGTCAAAGCATTCTATTCACTGTGAAATCAACTTTTTTGTCTTTATGTGCACAGGTATGAAACAACTTTCAGACATCTCAGAATCATGTGGGAAGTTAACCTAAAGTGTTTCCATTAGGTTTGCAGTAAGTGCTTTTGTGTAAAATTGAAATGTATACTATTTGTATTGTCTAAGCATTGCATGCACTGAGATAACAACTTTTTTGTGTTTATGTGTACAGCCATGAAACAACTTTCAAACTGCTCATAATCATGTGGAAAGTTAACCTAAGGTGTTTCCATTAGATTTGCAGTAAGTGCTTTGGTGTAAAATTGAAATGTATACCATTTGTATTGTAAAAGCATTGCATGCACTGAGAAAACAACTTTTTTGTCTTGATGTGCACAGGTATGAAACAACTTTCAGACATCTCAGAATCATGTGCGAAGTTAATCTAAGTTGTTTCCATTAGGTTTGCAGTAAGTACTTTGGTGTAAAATTGAAATGTATACTATTTGTATTGTCTGAACATTGCATGCACTGAGATAACAACTTTTTTGTGTTGATGTGTACAGCCATGAAACAACTTTCAAACTACTCATAATCATGTGGGAAGTTAACCTAAGGTGTTTGCATTAGTTTGCAGTAAGTACTTTGGTGTAAAATTCAGATGTGTACTACCTTAATGTCAGAGCATAGTAGTACTGAGAAAGTAACTTTATTGTCTTGATGAACTGAGGCATGAAACAACTTTAAACCTAGTCATACTCATGTGGGAAGTTCACCAAATGTGTTTGCATTAGGGTTGCAGACAGGACTTTTGAGTACAATTGAAATGTATACTACTTTTATGTCAAAGCATTCTATTCACTGTGAAATCAACTTTTTTGTCTTTATGTGCACAGGTATGAAACAACTTTCAGACATCTCAGAATCATGTGGGAAGTTAACCTAAGGTGTTTCCATTAGGTTTGCAGTAAGTGCTTTGGTGTAAAATTGAAATGTATACTATTTGTATTGTCTAAGCATTGCATGCACTGAGATAACAACTTTTTTCTGTTGATGTGTACAGCCACGAAACAACTTTCAAACTACTCATAATCATGTGGGAAGTTAGCCTAAGGTGTTTCCATTAGGTTTGCAGTAAGTGCTTTGGTGTAAAATTGAAATGTATACCATTTGTATTGTAAAAGCATTGCATGCACTGGAAAACAAGTTTTTTGTCTTGATGTGCACAGGTATGAAACAAATTTCAGACATCTCAGAATCATGTGGGAAGTTAATCTAAGTTGTTTCCATTAGGTTTGCAGTAAGTACTTTGGTGTAAAATTGAAATGTATACTATTTGTATTGTCTCAGCATTGCATGCACTGAGATAACAACTTTTTTGTGTTGATGTGTACAGCCATGAAAAAACTTTCAAACTACTCATAATCATGTGGGAAGTTAACCTAAGGTGTTTGCATTAGTTTGCAGTAAGTACTTTGGTGTAAAATTCAGATGTGTACTACCTTAATGTCAGAGCATAGTAGTACTGAGAAAGTAACTTTATTGTCTTGATGAACTGAGGCATGAAACAACTTTAAACCTAGTCATACTCATGTGGGAAGTTCACCAAATGTGTTTGCATTAGGGTTGCAGACAGGACTTTTGAGTACAATTGAAATGTATACTACTTTTATGTCAAAGCATTCTATTCACTGTGAAATCAACTTTTTTGTCTTTATGTGCACAGGTATGAAACAACTTTCAGACATCTCAGAATCATGTGGGAAGTTAACCTATGGTGTTTCCATTAGGTTTGCAGTAAGTGCTTTGGTGTAAAATTGAAATGTATACTATTTGTATTGTCTAAGCATTGCATGCACTGAGATAACAACTTTTTTCTGTTGATGTGTACAGCCACGAAACAACTTTCAAACTACTCATAATCATGTGGGAAGTTAGCATAAGGTGTTTCCATTAGGTTTGCAGTAAGTGCTTTGGTGTAAAATTGAAATGTATACCATTTGTATTGTAAAAGCATTGCATGCACTGGAAAACAACTTTTTTATCTTGATGTGCACAGGTATGAAACAAATTTCAGACATCTCAGAATCATGTGGGAAGTAAATCTAAGTTGTTTCCATTAGGTTTGCAGTAAGTACTTTGGTGTAAAATTGAAATGTATACTATTTGTATTGTCTCAGCATTGCATGCACTGAGATAACAACTTTTTTGTGTTGATGTGTACAGCCATGAAATAACTTTCAAACTACTCATAATCATGTGGGAAGTTAACCTAAGGTGTTTCCATTAGTTTGCAGTAAGTACTTTGGTGTAAAATTCAGATGTGTGCTACCTTAATGTCAGAGCATAGTAGTACTGTGAAAGTAACTTTATTGTCTTGATGAACTGAGGTATGAAACAACTTTAAACCTAGTCATACTCATGTGGGAAGTAAACCAAATGTGTTTGCATTAGGTTTGCAGTCAGGACTTTTGAGTACAATTGAAATGTATACTACTTTTATGTCAAAGCATTCTATTCACTGTGAAATCAACTTTTTTGTCTTTATGTGCACAGGTATGAAACAACTTTCAGACATCTCAGAATCATGAGGGAAGTTAACCTAAAGTGTTTCCATTAGGTTTGCAGTAAGTGCTTTTGTGTAAAATTGAAATGTATACTATTTGTATTGTCTAAGCATTGCATGCACTGAGATAACAACTTTTTTGTGTTTATGTGTACAGCCATGAAACAACTTTCAAACTGCTCATAATCATGTGGAAAGTTAACCTAAGGTGTTTCCATTAGATTTGCAGTAAGTGCTTTGGTGTAAAATTGAAATGTATACTATATGTATTGTAAAAGCATTGCATGCACTGAGAAAACAACTTTTTTGTCTTGATGTGCACAGGTATGAAACAACTTTCAGATATCTCAGAATCATGTGGGAAGTTAATCTAAGTTGTTTCCATTAGGTTTGCAGTAAGGGCTTTGGTGTAAAATTGAAATGTATACTATTTGTATTGTCTAAGCATTGCATGCACTGAGATAACAACTTTTTTGTGTTGATGTGTACAGCCATGAAACAACTTTTAAACTACTCATAATCATGTGGAAAGTTAGCCTAATGTGTTTCCATTAGGTTTGCAGTAAGTGCTTTGGTGTAAAATTGAAATGAAAACCATTTGTGTTGTAAAAGCATTGCATGCACTGAGAAAACAACTTTTTTGTCTTGATGTGCACAGGTATGAAACAACTTTCAGACATCTCAGAATCATGTGGGAAGTTAATCTATGTTGTTTCCATTAGGTTTGCAGTAAGTACTTTGGTGCAAAATTGAAATGTATACTATTTGTATTGTCTAATCATTGCATGCACTGAGATAACAACTTTTTTGTGTTGATGTTTACAGCCATGAAACAACTTTCAAACCACTCATAATCATGTGGGAAGTTAACCTAAGGTGTTTCCATTAGTTTGCAGTAAGCACTTTGGTGTAAAATTGAGATGTATGCTACCTTAATGTCAGAGCATAGTAACACTGAGAAAGTAACTTTTTTGTCTTGATGAACTGAGGCATGAAACAACTTTAAACCTAGTCATACTCATGTGGGAAGTTAACCAAAGGTGTTTGCATTAGGTTTGCAGTAAGTACTTTGGTGTAAAATTGAAATGTATACTATTTGTATTGTCTAAGCATTGCATGCACTGAGATAACAAATTTTTTCTGTTGATGTGTACAGCCATGAAACAACTTTCGAACTACTCATAATCATGTGGAAAGTTAACCTAAGGTGTTTCCATTAGGTTTGCAGTAAGTGCTTTGGTGTGAAAGTGAAATGTATACTATTTGTATTGTATAAGCAATGCATGCACTGAGAAAACAACTTTTTTGTCTTGATGTGCACAGGTATGAAACAATTTCAGATATCTCAGAATCATGTGGGAAGTTAATCTAAGTTGTTTCCATTAGGTTTGCAGTAAGTACTTTGGTGTAAAATTGAAATGTATACTATTTGTATTGTCTAAGGATTGCATGCACTGAGATAACAACTTTTTGGTGTTGATGTGTACAGCCATGAAACAACTTTCTAACTACTCATAATCATGTGGGAAGTTAACCGAAGGTGTTTCCATTTGTTTGCAGTAAGTACTTTGGTGTAAAATTCAGATGTGTACTACCTTAATGTCAGAGCATAGTAGTACTGAGAAAGTAACTTTATTGTCTTGATGAACTGAGGCATGAAACAACTTTAAACCTAGTCATACTCATGTGGGAAGTTAACCAAATGTGTTTCCATTAGGTTTGCAGACAGGACTTTTGAGTACAATTGAAATGTATACTACTTTTATGTCAAAGCATTCTATTCACTGTGAAATCAACTTTTTTGCCTTTATGTGCACAGGTATGAAACAACTTTCAGTCATCTCAGAATCATGTGGGAAGTTAACCTAAAGTGTTTCCATTAGGTTTGCAGTAAGTGCTTTCGTGTAAAATTGAAATGTATACTATTTGTATTGTCTAAGCATTGTATGCACTGAGATAACAACTTTTTTGTGTTAATGTGTACAGCCATGAAACAACTTTCAAACTACTCATAATCATGTGGAAAGTTAGCCTAAGGTGTTTCCATTAGGTTTGCAGTAAGTACTTTGGTGTAAAATTGAAATGTATACAATTTGTATTGTCTAAACATTGCATGCACTGAGATAACAAGTTTTTTGTTTTGATGTCTACAGCCATGAAACAACTTTCAAACTACTCATAATCATGTGGGAAGTTAACCTAAGGTGTTTCCATTAGGTTTGCAGTAAGTGCTTTGGTGTAAAATTGAAATGTATACTCTATGTATTGTAAAAGCATTGCATGCACTGAGAAAACAACTTTTTTGCCTTGATGTGCACAGGTATGAAACAACTCTCAGATATCTCAGAATCATGTGGGAAGTTAATCTTAGTTGTTTCCATTAGGTTTGCAGTAAGGGCTTTGGTGTAAAATTGAAATGTATACTACTTGAATTGTCTAAGCATTGCATGCACTGAGATAACAACTTTTTTGTCATAATGTGCACAGGTATGAAACAACTTTCAGAAATCTCAGAATCATTTGGGAAGTTAATCTAAGTTGTTTCCATTACGTTTGCAGTAAGTACTTTGGTGTAAAATTGAAATGTATACTATTTGTATTGTCTAAGCATTGCATGCACTGAGATAACAACTTTTTTGTGATGATGTGTACAGCCATGAAACAACTTTCAAACTACTCATAATCATGTGGGAAGTTAACCTAAGGTGTTTCCATTAGTTTGCAGTATGTACTTTGGTGTAAAATTCAGATGTCTACTACCTTAATGTCAGAGCATAGTAGTACTGAGAAAGTAACTTTTTTGTCTTGATGAACTGAGGTATGAAACAACTTTAAACCTAGTCATACTCATGTGGGAATTAAACCAAATGTGTTTGCATTAGGTTTGCAGTCAGGACTTTTGAGTACAATTGAAATGTATACTACTTTTATGTCAAAGCATTCTATTCACTGTGAAATCAACTTTTTTGTCTTTATGTGCACAGGTATGAAACAACTTTCAGACATCTCAGAATCATGTGGGAAGTTAACCTAAAGTGTTTCCATTAGGTTTGCAGTAAGTGCTTTGGTGTAAAATTGAAATGTATACTATTTGTATTGTCTAAGCATTGCATGCACTGAGATAACAACTTTTTTGTGTTTATGTGTACAGCCATGAAACAACTTTCAAACTACTCATAATCATATGGAAAGTTAACCTAAGGTGTTTCCTTTAGGTTTGCAGTAAGTGCTTTGGTGTAAAATTGAAATGTATACTATATGTATTGTAAAAGCATTGCATGCACTGAGAAAACAACTTTTTTGTCTTGATGTGCACAGGTATGAAACAACTTTCAGATATCTCAGAATCATGTGGGAAGTTAATCTAAGTTGTTTCCATTAGGTTTGCAGTAAGGGCTTTGGTGTAAAATTGAAATATATACTATTTGTATTGTCTAAGCATTGCATGCACTGAGATAACAACTTTTTTGTGTTGATGTGTACAGCCATGAAACAACTTTTAAACTATTCATAATCATGTGGAAAGTTAGCCTAAGGTGTTTCCATTAGGTTTGCAGTAAGTGCTTTGGTGTAAAATTGAAATGAATACCATTTGCGTTGTAAAAGCATTGCATGCACTGAGAAAACAACTTTTTTGTCTTGATGTGCACAGGTATGAAACAACTTTCAGACATCTCAGAATCATGTGGGAAGTTAATCTAAGTTGTTTCCATTAGGTTTGCAGTAAGTACTTTGGTGTAAAATTGAAATGTATACTATTTGTATTGTCTAACCATTGCATGCACTGAGATAACAACTTTTTTGTGTTGATGTGTACAGCCATGAAATAACTTTCAAACTACTCATAATCATGTGGGAAGTTAACCTAAGGTGTTTCCATTAGTTTGCAGTAAGTACTTTGGTGTAAAATTCAGATGTGTGCTACCTTAATGTCAGAGCATAGTGGTACTGTGAAAGTAACTTTATTGTCTTGATGAACTGAGGTATGAAACAACTTTAAACCTAGTCATACTCATGTGGGAAGTAAACCAAATGTGTTTGCATTAGGTTTGCAGTCAGGACTTTTGAGTACAATTGAAATGTATACTACTTTTATGTCAAAGCATTCTATTCACTGTGAAATCAACTTTTTTGTCTTTATGTGCACAGGTATGAAACAACTTTCAGACATCTCAGAATCATGTGGGAAGTTAACCTAAAGTGTTTCCATTAGGTTTGCAGTAAGTGCTTTTGTGTAAAATTGAAATGTATACTATTTGTATTGTCTAAGCATTGCATGCACTGAGATAACAACTTTTTTGTGTTTATGTGTACAGCCATGAAACAACTTTCAAACTGCTCATAATCATGTGGAAAGTTAACCTAAGGTGTTTCCATTAGATTTGCAGTAAGTGCTTTGGTGTAAAATTGAAATGTATACTATATGTATTGTAAAAGCATTGCATGCACTGAGAAAACAACTTTTTTGTCTTGATGTGCACAGGTATGAAACAACTTTCAGATATCTCAGAATCATGTGGGAAGTTAATCTAAGTTGTTTCCATTAGGTTTGCAGTAAGGGCTTTGGTGTAAAATTGAAATGTATACTATTTGAATTGTCTAAGCATTGCATGCACTGAGATAACAACTTTTTTGTGTTGATGTGTACAGCCATGAAACAACTTTTAAACTACTCATAATCATGTGGAAAGTTAGCCTAAGGTGTTTCCATTAGGTTTGCAGTAAGTGCTTTGGTGTAAAATTGAAATGTATACCATTTGTATTGTAAAAGCATTGCATGCACTGAGAAAACAACTTTTTTGTCTTGATGTGCACAGGTATGAAACAACTTTCAGACATCTCAGAATCATGTGGGAAGTTAATCTAAGTTGTTTCCATTAGGTTTGCAGTAAGTACTTTGGTGTAAAATTGAAATGTATACTATTTGTATTGTCTGAACATTGCATGCACTGAGATAACAACTTTTTTGTGTTGATGTGTACAGCCATGAAACAACTTTCAAACTACTCATAATCATGTGGGAAGTTAACCTAAGGTGTTTGCATTAGTTTGCAGTAAGTACTTTGGTGTAAAATTCAGATGTGTACTACCTTAATGTCAGAGCATAGTAGTACTGAGAAAGTAACTTTATTGTCTTGATGAACTGAGGCATGAAACAACTTTAAACCTAGTCATACTCATGTGGGAAGTTCACCAAATGTGTTTGCATTAGGGTTGCAGACAGGACTTTTGAGTACAATTGAAATGTATACTACTTTTATGTCAAAGCATTCTATTCACTGTGAAATCAACTTTTTTGTCTTTATGTGCACAGGTATGAAACAACTTTCAGACATCTCAGAATCATGTGGGAAGTTAACCTAAAGTGTTTCCATTAGGTTTGCAGTAAGTGCTTTTGTGTAAAATTGAAATGTATACTATTTGTATTGTCTAAGCATTGCATGCACTGAGATAACAACTTTTTTGTGTTTATGTGTACAGCCATGAAACAACTTTCAAACTGCTCATAATCATGTGGAAAGTTAACCTAAGGTGTTTCCATTAGATTTGCAGTAAGTGCTTTGGTGTAAAATTGAAATGTATACTATATGTATTGTAAAAGCATTGCATGCACTGAGAAAACAACTTTTTTGTCTTGATGTGCACAGGTATGAAACAACTTTCAGATATCTCAGAATCATGTGGGAAGTTAATCTAAGTTGTTTCCATTAGGTTTGCAGTAAGGGCTTTGGTGTAAAATTGAAATGTATACTATTTGTATTGTCTAAGCATTGCATGCACTGAGATAACAACTTTTTTGTGTTGATGTGTACAGCCATGAAACAACTTTTAAACTACTCATAATCATGTGGAAAGTTAGCCTAAGGTGTTTCCATTAGGTTTGCAGTAAGTGCTTTGGTGTAAAATTGAAATGTATACCATTTGTATTGTAAAAGCATTGCATGCACTGAGAAAACAACTTTTTTGTCTTGATGTGCACAGGTATGAAACAACTTTCAGACATCTCAGAATCATGTGGGAAGTTAATCTAAGTTGTTTCCATTAGGTTTGCAGTAAGTACTTTGGTGTAAAATTGAATTGTATACTATTTGTATTGTCTGAACATTGCATGCACTGAGATAACAACTTTTTTGTGTTGATGTGTACAGCCATGAAACAACTTTCAAACTACTCATAATCATGTGGGAAGTTAACCTAAGGTGTTTGCATTAGTTTGCAGTAAGTACTTTGGTGTAAAATTCAGATGTGTACTACCTTAATGTCAGAGCATAGTAGTACTGAGAAAGTAACTTTATTGTCTTGATGAACTGAGGCATGAAAGAACTTTAAACCTAGTCATACTCATGTGGGAAGTTCACCAAATGTGTTTGCATTAGGGTTGCAGACAGGACTTTTGAGTACAATTGAAATGTATACTACTTTTATGTCAAAGCATTCTATTCACTGTGAAATCAACTTTTTTGTCTTTATGTGCACAGGTATGAAACAACTTTCAGACATCTCAGAATCATGTGGGAAGTTAACCTAAGGTGTTTCCATTCGGTTTGCAGTAAGTGCTTTGGTGTAAAATTGAAATGTATACTATTTGTATTGTCTAAGCATTGCATGCACTGAGATAACAACTTTTTTGTGTTAATGTGTACAGCCATGAAACAACTTTCAAACTACTCATAATCATGTGGAAAGTTAGCCTAAGGTGTTTCCATTAGGTTTGCAGTAAGTACTTTGGTGTAAAATTGAAATGTATACAATTTGTATTGTCTAAACATTGCATGCACTGAGATAACAAGTTTTTTGTTTTGATGTCTACAGCCATGAAACAACTTTCAAACTACTCATAATCATGTGGGAAGTTAACCTAAGGTGTTTCCATTAGGTTTGCAGTAAGTGCTTTGGTGTAAAATTGAAATGTATACTCTATGTATTGTAAAAGCATTGCATGCACTGAGAAAACAACTTTTTTGCCTTGATGTGCACAGGTATGAAACAACTCTCAGATATCTCAGAATCATGTGGGAAGTTAATCTTAGTTGTTTCCATTAGGTTTGCAGTAAGGGCTTTGGTGTAAAATTGAAATGTATACTACTTGAATTGTCTAAGCATTGCATGCACTGAGATAACAACTTTTTTGTCATAATGTGCACAGGTATGAAACAACTTTCAGAAATCTCAGAATCATTTGGGAAGTTAATCTAAGTTGTTTCCATTACGTTTGCAGTAAGTACTTTGGTGTAAAATTGAAATGTATACTATTTGTATTGTCTAAGCATTGCATGCACTGAGATAACAACTTTTTTGTGATGATGTGTACAGCCATGAAACAACTTTCAAACTACTCATAATCATGTGGGAAGTTAACCTAAGGTGTTTCCATTAGTTTGCAGTATGTACTTTGGTGTAAAATTCAGATGTCTACTACCTTAATGTCAGAGCATAGTAGTACTGAGAAAGTAACTTTTTTGTCTTGATGAACTGAGGTATGAAACAACTTTAAACCTAGTCATACTCATGTGGGAATTAAACCAAATGTGTTTGCATTAGGTTTGCAGTCAGGACTTTTGAGTACAATTGAAATGTATACTACTTTTATGTCAAAGCATTCTATTCACTGTGAAATCAACTTTTTTGTCTTTATGTGCACAGGTATGAAACAACTTTCAGACATCTCAGAATCATGTGGGAAGTTAACCTAAAGTGTTTCCATTAGGTTTGCAGTAAGTGCTTTGGTGTAAAATTGAAATGTATACTATTTGTATTGTCTAAGCATTGCATGCACTGAGATAACAACTTTTTTGTGTTTATGTGTACAGCCATGAAACAACTTTCAAACTACTCATAATCATATGGAAAGTTAACCTAAGGTGTTTCCTTTAGGTTTGCAGTAAGTGCTTTGGTGTAAAATTGAAATGTATACTATATGTATTGTAAAAGCATTGCATGCACTGAGAAAACAACTTTTTTGTCTTGATGTGCACAGGTATGAAACAACTTTCAGATATCTCAGAATCATGTGGGAAGTTAATCTAAGTTGTTTCCATTAGGTTTGCAGTAAGGGCTTTGGTGTAAAATTGAAATATATACTATTTGTATTGTCTAAGCATTGCATGCACTGAGATAACAACTTTTTTGTGTTGATGTGTACAGCCATGAAACAACTTTTAAACTATTCATAATCATGTGGAAAGTTAGCCTAAGGTGTTTCCATTAGGTTTGCAGTAAGTGCTTTGGTGTAAAATTGAAATGAATACCATTTGCGTTGTAAAAGCATTGCATGCACTGAGAAAACAACTTTTTTGTCTTGATGTGCACAGGTATGAAACAACTTTCAGAGATCTCAGAATCATGTGGGAAGTTAATCTAAGTTGTTTCCATTAGGTTTGCAGTAAGTACTTTGGTGTAAAATTGAAATGTATACTATTTGTATTGTCTAAGCATTGCATGCACTGAGATAACAACTTTTTTGTGTTGATGTGTACAGCCATGAAATAACTTTCAAACTACTCATAATCATGTGGGAAGTTAACCTAAGGTGTTTCCATTAGATTTGCAGTAAGTGCTTTGGTGTAAAATTGAAATGTATACTATATGTATTGTAAAAGCATTGCATGCACTGAGAAAACAACTTTTTTGTCTTGATGTGCACAGGTATGAAACAACTTTCAGATATCTCAGAATCATGTGGGAAGTTAATCTAAGTTGTTTCCATTAGGTTTGCAGTAAGGGCTTTGGTGTAAAATTGAAATGTATACTATTTGTATTGTCTAAGCATTGCATGCACTGAGATAACAACTTTTTTGTGTTGATGTGTACAGCCATGAAACAACTTTTAAACTACTCATAATCATGTGGAAAGTTAGCCTAAGGTGTTTCCATTAGGTTTGCAGTAAGTGCTTTGGTGTAAAATTGAAATGTATACCATTTGTATTGTAAAAGCATTGCATGCACTGAGAAAACAACTTTTTTGTCTTGATGTGCACAGGTATGAAACAACTTTCAGACATCTCAGAATCATGTGGGAAGTTAATCTAAGTTGTTTCCATTAGGTTTGCAGTAAGTACTTTGGTGTAAAATTGAATTGTATACTATTTGTATTGTCTGAACATTGCATGCACTGAGATAACAACTTTTTTGTGTTGATGTGTACAGCCATGAAACAACTTTCAAACTACTCATAATCATGTGGGAAGTTAACCTAAGGTGTTTGCATTAGTTTGCAGTAAGTACTTTGGTGTAAAATTCAGATGTGTACTACCTTAATGTCAGAGCATAGTAGTACTGAGAAAGTAACTTTATTGTCTTGATGAACTGAGGCATGAAACAACTTTAAACCTAGTCATACTCATGTGGGAAGTTCACCAAATGTGTTTGCATTAGGGTTGCAGACAGGACTTTTGAGTACAATTGAAATGTATACTACTTTTATGTCAAAGCATTCTATTCACTGTGAAATCAACTTTTTTGTCTTTATGTGCACAGGTATGAAACAACTTTCAGACATCTCAGAATCATGTGGGAAGTTAACCTAAGGTGTTTCCATTAGGTTTGCAGTAAGGACTTTGGTGTAAAATTGAAATGTATACCATTTGTATTGTAAAAGCATTGCATGCACTGAGATAACAACTTTTTTGTGTTGATGTGTAGAGCCATGAAACAACTTTCAAACTACTCATAATCATGTGGGAAGTAAACCTAAGGTGTTTCCATTAGTTTGCAGTATGTACTTTGGTGTAAAATTCATATGTCTACTACCTTAATGTCAGAGCATAGTAGTACTGAGAAGTAACTTTTTTGTTTTGATGAACTGAGGTATGAAACAACTTTAAACCTAGTCATACTCATGTGGGAAGTAAACCAAATGTGTTTGCATTGGGTTTGCAGTCAGGACTTTTGAGTACAATTGAAATGTATACTACTTTTAAGTCAAAGCATTCTATTCACTGTGAAATCAACTTTTTTGTCTTTATGTGCACAGGTATGAAACAACTTTCAGACATCTCAGAATCATGTGGGAAGTTAATCTATGTTGTTTCCATTAGGTTTGCAGTAAGTACTTTGGTGCAAAATTGAAATGTATACTATTTGTATTGTCTAATCATTGCATGCACTGAGATAACAACTTTTTTGTGTTGATGTTTACAGCCATGAAACAACTTTCAAACCACTCATAATCATGTGGGAAGTTAACCTAAGGTGTTTCCATTAGTTTGCAGTAAGCACTTTGGTGTAAAATTGAGATGTATGCTACCTTAATGTCAGAGCATAGTAGCACTGAGAAAGTAACTTTTTTGTCTTGATGAACTGAGGCATGAAACAACTTTAAACCTAGTCATACACATGTGGGAAGTTAACCAAAGGTGTTTGCATTAGGTTTGCAGTAAGTACTTTGGTGTAAAATTGAAATGTATACTATTTGTATTGTCTAAGCATTGCATGCACTGAGATAACAAATTTTTTCTGTTGATGTGTACAGCCATGAAACAACTTTCGAACTACTCATAATCATGTGGAAAGTTAACCTAAGGTGTTTCCATTAGGTTTGCAGTAAGTGCTTTGGTGTGAAAGTGAAATGTATACTATTTGTATTGTATAAGCAATGCATGCACTGAGAAAACAACTTTTTTGTCTTGATGTGCACAGGTATGAAACAATTTCAGATATCTCAGAATCATGTGGGAAGTTAATCTAAGTTGTTTCCATTAGGTTTGCAGTAAGTACTTTGGTGTAAAATTGAAATGTATACTATTTGTATTGTCTAAGGATTGCATGCACTGAGATAACAACTTTTTGGTGTTGATGTGTACAGCCATGAAACAACTTTCTAACTACTCATAATCATGTGGGAAGTTAACCGAAGGTGTTTCCATTTGTTTGCAGTAAGTACTTTGGTGTAAAATTCAGATGTGTACTACCTTAATGTCAGAGCATAGTAGTACTGAGAAAGTAACTTTATTGTCTTGATGAACTGAGGCATGAAACAACTTTAAACCTAGTCATACTCATGTGGGAAGTTAACCAAATGTGTTTCCATTAGGTTTGCAGACAGGACTTTTGAGTACAATTGAAATGTATACTACTTTTATGTCAAAGCATTCTATTCACTGTGAAATCAACTTTTTTGCCTTTATGTGCACAGGTATGAAACAACTTTCAGTCATCTCAGAATCATGTGGGAAGTTAACCTAAAGTGTTTCCATTAGGTTTGCAGTAAGTGCTTTGGTGTAAAATTGAAATGTATACTATTTGTATTGTCTAAGCATTGTATGCACTGAGATAACAACTTTTTTGTGTTAATGTGTACAGCCATGAAACAACTTTCAAACTACTCATAATCATGTGGAAAGTTAGCCTAAGGTGTTTCCATTAGGTTTGCAGTAAGTACTTTGGTGTAAAATTGAAATGTATACAATTTGTATTGTCTAAACATTGCATGCACTGAGATAACAAGTTTTTTGTTTTGATGTCTACAGCCATGAAACAACTTTCAAACTACTCATAATCATGTGGGAAGTTAACCTAAGGTGTTTCCATTAGGTTTGCAGTAAGTGCTTTGGTGTAAAATTGAAATGTATACTCTATGTACTGTAAAAGCATTGCATGCACTGAGAAAACAACTTTTTTGCCTTGATGTGCACAGGTATGAAACAACTCTCAGATATCTCAGAATCATGTGGGAAGTTAATCTTAGTTGTTTCCATTAGGTTTGCAGTAAGGGCTTTGGTGTAAAATTGAAATGTATACTACTTGAATTGTCTAAGCATTGCATGCACTGAGATAACAACTTTTTTGTCATAATGTGCACAGGTATGAAACAACTTTCAGAAATCTCAGAATCATTTGGGAAGTTAATCTAAGTTGTTTCCATTACGTTTGCAGTAAGTACTTTGGTGTAAAATTGAAATGTATACTATTTGTATTGTCTAAGCATTGCATGCACTGAGATAACAACTTTTTTGTGATGATGTGTACAGCCATGAAACAACTTTCAAACTACTCATAATCATGTGGGAAGTTAACCTAAGGTGTTTCCATTAGTTTGCAGTATGTACTTTGGTGTAAAATTCAGATGTCTACTACCTTAATGTCAGAGCATAGTAGTACTGAGAAAGTAACTTTTTTGTCTTGATGAACTGAGGTATGAAACAACTTTAAACCTAGTCATACTCATGTGGGAATTAAACCAAATGTGTTTGCATTAGGTTTGCAGTCAGGACTTTTGAGTACAATTGAAATGTATACTACTTTTATGTCAAAGCATTCTATTCACTGTGAAATCAACTTTTTTGTCTTTATGTGCACAGGTATGAAACAACTTTCAGACATCTCAGAATCATGTGGGAAGTTAACCTAAAGTGTTTCCATTAGGTTTGCAGTAAGTGCTTTGGTGTAAAATTGAAATGTATACTATTTGTATTGTCTAAGCATTGCATGCACTGAGATAACAACTTTTTTGTGTTTATGTGTACAGCCATGAAACAACTTTCAAACTACTCATAATCATATGGAAAGTTAACCTAAGGTGTTTCCATTAGGTTTGCAGTAAGTGCTTTGGTGTAAAATTGAAATGTATACCATTTGTATTGTAAAAGCATTGCATGCACTGAGAAAACAACTTTTTTGTCTTGATGTGCACAGGTATGAAACAACTTTCAGACATCTCAGAATCATGTGGGAAGTTAATCTAAGTTGTTTCCATTAGGTTTGCAGTAAGTACTTTGGTGTAAAATTGAAATGTATACTATTTGTATTGTCTGAACATTGCATGCACTGAGATAACAACTTTTTTGTGTTGATGTGTACAGCCATGAAACAACTTTCAAACTACTCATAATCATGTGGGAAGTTAACCTAAGGTGTTTGCATTAGTTTGCAGTAAGTACTTTGGTGTAAAATTCAGATGTGTACTACCTTAATGTCAGAGCATAGTAGTACTGAGAAAGTAACTTTATTGTCTTGATGAACTGAGGCATGAAACAACTTTAAACCTAGTCATACTCATGTGGGAAGTTCACCAAATGTGTTTGCATTAGGGTTGCAGACAGGACTTTTGAGTACAATTGAAATGTATACTACTTTTATGTCAAAGCATTCTATTCACTGTGAAATCAACTTTTTTGTCTTTATGTGCACAGGTATGAAACAACTTTCAGACATCTCAGAATCATGTGGGAAGTTAACCTAAGGTGTTTCCATTCGGTTTGCAGTAAGTGCTTTGGTGTAAAATTGAAATGTATACTATTTGTATTGTCTAAGCATTGCATGCACTGAGATAACAACTTTTTTGTGTTAATGTGTACAGCCATGAAACAACTTTCAAACTACTCATAATCATGTGGAAAGTTAGCCTAAGGTGTTTCCATTAGGTTTGCAGTAAGTACTTTGGTGTAAAATTGAAATGTATACAATTTGTATTGTCTAAACATTGCATGCACTGAGATAACAAGTTTTTTGTTTTGATGTCTACAGCCATGAAACAACTTTCAAACTACTCATAATCATGTGGGAAGTTAACCTAAGGTGTTTCCATTAGGTTTGCAGTAAGTGCTTTGGTGTAAAATTGAAATGTATACTCTATGTATTGTAAAAGCATTGCATGCACTGAGAAAACAACTTTTTTGCCTTGATGTGCACAGGTATGAAACAACTCTCAGATATCTCAGAATCATGTGGGAAGTTAATCTTAGTTGTTTCCATTAGGTTTGCAGTAAGGGCTTTGGTGTAAAATTGAAATGTATACTACTTGAATTGTCTAAGCATTGCATGCACTGAGATAACAACTTTTTTGTCATAATGTGCACAGGTATGAAACAACTTTCAGACATCTCAGAATCATGTGGGAAGTTAATCTAAGTTGTTTCCATTAGGTTTGCAGTAAGTACTTTGGTGTAAAATTGAAATGTATACTATTTGTATTGTCTGAACATTGCATGCACTGAGATAACAACTTTTTTGTGTTGATGTGTACAGCCATGAAACAACTTTCAAACTACTCATAATCATGTGGGAAGTTAACCTAAGGTGTTTGCATTAGTTTGCAGTAAGTACTTTGGTGTAAAATTCAGATGTGTACTACCTTAATGTCAGAGCATAGTAGTACTGAGAAAGTAACTTTATTGTCTTGATGAACTGAGGCATGAAACAACTTTAAACCTAGTCATACTCATGTGGGAAGTTCACCAAATGTGTTTGCATTAGGGTTGCAGACAGGACTTTTGAGTACAATTGAAATGTATACTACTTTTATGTCAAAGCATTCTATTCACTGTGAAATCAACTTTTTTGTCTTTATGTGCACAGGTATGAAACAACTTTCAGACATCTCAGAATCATGTGGGAAGTTAACCTAAAGTGTTTCCATTAGGTTTGCAGTAAGTGCTTTTGTGTAAAATTGAAATGTATACTATTTGTATTGTCTAAGCATTGCATGCACTGAGATAACAACTTTTTTGTGTTTATGTGTACAGCCATGAAACAACTTTCAAACTGCTCATAATCATGTGGAAAGTTAACCTAAGGTGTTTCCATTAGATTTGCAGTAAGTGCTTTGGTGTAAAATTGAAATGTATACTATATGTATTGTAAAAGCATTGCATGCACTGAGAAAACAACTTTTTTGTCTTGATGTGCACAGGTATGAAACAACTTTCAGATATCTCAGAATCATGTGGGAAGTTAATCTAAGTTGTTTCCATTAGGTTTGCAGTAAGGGCTTTGGTGTAAAATTGAAATGTATACTATTTGTATTGTCTAAGCATTGCATGCACTGAGATAACAACTTTTTTGTGTTGATGTGTACAGCCATGAAACAACTTTTAAACTACTCATAATCATGTGGAAAGTTAGCCTAAGGTGTTTCCATTAGGTTTGCAGTAAGTGCTTTGGTGTAAAATTGAAATGTATACCATTTGTATTGTAAAAGCATTGCATGCACTGAGAAAACAACTTTTTTGTCTTGATGTGCACAGGTATGAAACAACTTTCAGACATCTCAGAATCATGTGGGAAGTTAATCTAAGTTGTTTCCATTAGGTTTGCAGTAAGTACTTTGGTGTAAAATTGAAATGTATACTATTTGTATTGTCTGAACATTGCATGCACTGAGATAACAACTTTTTTGTGTTGATGTGTACAGCCATGAAACAACTTTCAAACTACTCATAATCATGTGGGAAGTTAACCTAAGGTGTTTGCATTAGTTTGCAGTAAGTACTTTGGTGTAAAATTCAGATGTGTACTACCTTAATGTCAGAGCATAGTAGTACTGAGAAAGTAACTTTATTGTCTTGATGAACTGAGGCATGAAAGAACTTTAAACCTAGTCATACTCATGTGGGAAGTTCACCAAATGTGTTTGCATTAGGGTTGCAGACAGGACTTTTGAGTACAATTGAAATGTATACTACTTTTATGTCAAAGCATTCTATTCACTGTGAAATCAACTTTTTTGTCTTTATGTGCACAGGTATGAAACAACTTTCAGACATCTCAGAATCATGTGGGAAGTTAACCTAAGGTGTTTCCATTCGGTTTGCAGTAAGTGCTTTGGTGTAAAATTGAAATGTATACTATTTGTATTGTCTAAGCATTGCATGCACTGAGATAACAACTTTTTTGTGTTAATGTGTACAGCCATGAAACAACTTTCAAACTACTCATAATCATGTGGAAAGTTAGCCTAAGGTGTTTCCATTAGGTTTGCAGTAAGTACTTTGGTGTAAAATTGAAATGTATACAATTTGTATTGTCTAAACATTGCATGCACTGAGATAACAAGTTTTTTGTTTTGATGTCTACAGCCATGAAACAACTTTCAAACTACTCATAATCATGTGGGAAGTTAACCTAAGGTGTTTCCATTAGGTTTGCAGTAAGTGCTTTGGTGTAAAATTGAAATGTATACTCTATGTATTGTAAAAGCATTGCATGCACTGAGAAAACAACTTTTTTGCCTTGATGTGCACAGGTATGAAACAACTCTCAGATATCTCAGAATCATGTGGGAAGTTAATCTTAGTTGTTTCCATTAGGTTTGCAGTAAGGGCTTTGGTGTAAAATTGAAATGTATACTACTTGAATTGTCTAAGCATTGCATGCACTGAGATAACAACTTTTTTGTCATAATGTGCACAGGTATGAAACAACTTTCAGAAATCTCAGAATCATTTGGGAAGTTAATCTAAGTTGTTTCCATTACGTTTGCAGTAAGTACTTTGGTGTAAAATTGAAATGTATACTATTTGTATTGTCTAAGCATTGCATGCACTGAGATAACAACTTTTTTGTGATGATGTGTACAGCCATGAAACAACTTTCAAACTACTCATAATCATGTGGGAAGTTAACCTAAGGTGTTTCCATTAGTTTGCAGTATGTACTTTGGTGTAAAATTCAGATGTCTACTACCTTAATGTCAGAGCATAGTAGTACTGAGAAAGTAACTTTTTTGTCTTGATGAACTGAGGTATGAAACAACTTTAAACCTAGTCATACTCATGTGGGAATTAAACCAAATGTGTTTGCATTAGGTTTGCAGTCAGGACTTTTGAGTACAATTGAAATGTATACTACTTTTATGTCAAAGCATTCTATTCACTGTGAAATCAACTTTTTTGTCTTTATGTGCACAGGTATGAAACAACTTTCAGACATCTCAGAATCATGTGGGAAGTTAACCTAAAGTGTTTCCATTAGGTTTGCAGTAAGTGCTTTGGTGTAAAATTGAAATGTATACTATTTGTATTGTCTAAGCATTGCATGCACTGAGATAACAACTTTTTTGTGTTTATGTGTACAGCCATGAAACAACTTTCAAACTACTCATAATCATATGGAAAGTTAACCTAAGGTGTTTCCTTTAGGTTTGCAGTAAGTGCTTTGGTGTAAAATTGAAATGTATACTATATGTATTGTAAAAGCATTGCATGCACTGAGAAAACAACTTTTTTGTCTTGATGTGCACAGGTATGAAACAACTTTCAGATATCTCAGAATCATGTGGGAAGTTAATCTAAGTTGTTTCCATTAGGTTTGCAGTAAGGGCTTTGGTGTAAAATTGAAATATATACTATTTGTATTGTCTAAGCATTGCATGCACTGAGATAACAACTTTTTTGTGTTGATGTGTACAGCCATGAAACAACTTTTAAACTATTCATAATCATGTGGAAAGTTAGCCTAAGGTGTTTCCATTAGGTTTGCAGTAAGTGCTTTGGTGTAAAATTGAAATGAATACCATTTGCGTTGTAAAAGCATTGCATGCACTGAGAAAACAACTTTTTTGTCTTGATGTGCACAGGTATGAAACAACTTTCAGAGATCTCAGAATCATGTGGGAAGTTAATCTAAGTTGTTTCCATTAGGTTTGCAGTAAGTACTTTGGTGTAAAATTGAAATGTATACTATTTGTATTGTCTAAGCATTGCATGCACTGAGATAACAACTTTTTTGTGTTGATGTGTACAGCCATGAAATAACTTTCAAACTACTCATAATCATGTGGGAAGTTAACCTAAGGTGTTTCCATTAGATTTGCAGTAAGTGCTTTGGTGTAAAATTGAAATGTATACTATATGTATTGTAAAAGCATTGCATGCACTGAGAAAACAACTTTTTTGTCTTGATGTGCACAGGTATGAAACAACTTTCAGATATCTCAGAATCATGTGGGAAGTTAATCTAAGTTGTTTCCATTAGGTTTGCAGTAAGGGCTTTGGTGTAAAATTGAAATGTATACTATTTGTATTGTCTAAGCATTGCATGCACTGAGATAACAACTTTTTTGTGTTGATGTGTACAGCCATGAAACAACTTTTAAACTACTCATAATCATGTGGAAAGTTAGCCTAAGGTGTTTCCATTAGGTTTGCAGTAAGTGCTTTGGTGTAAAATTGAAATGTATACCATTTGTATTGTAAAAGCATTGCATGCACTGAGAAAACAACTTTTTTGTCTTGATGTGCACAGGTATGAAACAACTTTCAGACATCTCAGAATCATGTGGGAAGTTAATCTAAGTTGTTTCCATTAGGTTTGCAGTAAGTACTTTGGTGTAAAATTGAATTGTATACTATTTGTATTGTCTGAACATTGCATGCACTGAGATAACAACTTTTTTGTGTTGATGTGTACAGCCATGAAACAACTTTCAAACTACTCATAATCATGTGGGAAGTTAACCTAAGGTGTTTGCATTAGTTTGCAGTAAGTACTTTGGTGTAAAATTCAGATGTGTACTACCTTAATGTCAGAGCATAGTAGTACTGAGAAAGTAACTTTATTGTCTTGATGAACTGAGGCATGAAACAACTTTAAACCTAGTCATACTCATGTGGGAAGTTCACCAAATGTGTTTGCATTAGGGTTGCAGACAGGACTTTTGAGTACAATTGAAATGTATACTACTTTTATGTCAAAGCATTCTATTCACTGTGAAATCAACTTTTTTGTCTTTATGTGCACAGGTATGAAACAACTTTCAGACATCTCAGAATCATGTGGAAGTTAACCTAAGGTGTTTCCATTAGGTTTGCAGTAAGGACTTTGGTGTAAAATTGAAATGTATACCATTTGTATTGTAAAAGCATTGCATGCACTGAGATAACAACTTTTTTGTGTTGATGTGTAGAGCCATGAAACAACTTTCAAACTACTCATAATCATGTGGGAAGTAAACCTAAGGTGTTTCCATTAGTTTGCAGTATGTACTTTGGTGTAAAATTCATATGTCTACTACCTTAATGTCAGAGCATAGTAGTACTGAGAAGTAACTTTTTTGTTTTGATGAACTGAGGTATGAAACAACTTTAAACCTAGTCATACTCATGTGGGAAGTAAACCAAATGTGTTTGCATTGGGTTTGCAGTCAGGACTTTTGAGTACAATTGAAATGTATACTACTTTTAAGTCAAAGCATTCTATTCACTGTGAAATCAACTTTTTTGTCTTTATGTGCACAGGTATGAAACAACTTTCAGACATCTCAGAATCATGTGGGAAGTTAATCTATGTTGTTTCCATTAGGTTTGCAGTAAGTACTTTGGTGCAAAATTGAAATGTATACTATTTGTATTGTCTAATCATTGCATGCACTGAGATAACAACTTTTTTGTGTTGATGTTTACAGCCATGAAACAACTTTCAAACCACTCATAATCATGTGGGAAGTTAACCTAAGGTGTTTCCATTAGTTTGCAGTAAGCACTTTGGTGTAAAATTGAGATGTATGCTACCTTAATGTCAGAGCATAGTAGCACTGAGAAAGTAACTTTTTTGTCTTGATGAACTGAGGCATGAAACAACTTTAAACCTAGTCATACACATGTGGGAAGTTAACCAAAGGTGTTTGCATTAGGTTTGCAGTAAGTACTTTGGTGTAAAATTGAAATGTATACTATTTGTATTGTCTAAGCATTGCATGCACTGAGATAACAAATTTTTTCTGTTGATGTGTACAGCCATGAAACAACTTTCGAACTACTCATAATCATGTGGAAAGTTAACCTAAGGTGTTTCCATTAGGTTTGCAGTAAGTGCTTTGGTGTGAAAGTGAAATGTATACTATTTGTATTGTATAAGCAATGCATGCACTGAGAAAACAACTTTTTTGTCTTGATGTGCACAGGTATGAAACAATTTCAGATATCTCAGAATCATGTGGGAAGTTAATCTAAGTTGTTTCCATTAGGTTTGCAGTAAGTACTTTGGTGTAAAATTGAAATGTATACTATTTGTATTGTCTAAGGATTGCATGCACTGAGATAACAACTTTTTGGTGTTGATGTGTACAGCCATGAAACAACTTTCTAACTACTCATAATCATGTGGGAAGTTAACCGAAGGTGTTTCCATTTGTTTGCAGTAAGTACTTTGGTGTAAAATTCAGATGTGTACTACCTTAATGTCAGAGCATAGTAGTACTGAGAAAGTAACTTTATTGTCTTGATGAACTGAGGCATGAAACAACTTTAAACCTAGTCATACTCATGTGGGAAGTTAACCAAATGTGTTTCCATTAGGTTTGCAGACAGGACTTTTGAGTACAATTGAAATGTATACTACTTTTATGTCAAAGCATTCTATTCACTGTGAAATCAACTTTTTTGCCTTTATGTGCACAGGTATGAAACAACTTTCAGTCATCTCAGAATCATGTGGGAAGTTAACCTAAAGTGTTTCCATTAGGTTTGC
>NW_027275751.1:0-51473 GCF_030028105.1 Mobula birostris
AACTTCACTCTCTCTCATAAACACTGTCATTTTCTCTCTCACCCAAACTGACACTCTCTCTCTCACTCAGACTGTAAGCTCTCTCATACACACAGACCCCCTTTCTCACATACACAGTCCCTCTCTCTCTCAACACAGACACTCTTTGTCTCAGCCACTTCATTCTCTCTCGTAAACACTGTCACTCTCTCTCACACACACAAACTGACACTCTGTCTCTCACCCACACTGTCAGCCTCTTTCTCACTCACACAGACACTCACTCTCTCATACACACAGACCCCCTCTCTCACAAACGCAGTCCCTACTTCTCTCAAACACAGAGACACTCTGTCCCAGCCACTTCACTCTCTCTCATAAATACTGTCACTCTCTCTCTCACCCAAACCGACACTCACTCTCTCACCCGCACTGTCAGTCTCTCTCTCACTCCCACTGACACTCACACTCTCATACACACAGACTCCCTCTCTCACATACACAGTCCCTCTCTCTGTCAAACTCATGCACTCACTGTCCCAGCCGCTTCACTCTCTCTCATAAACACTGTCACCCTCTCTCACAGACACAAACTGACACTCTCTCTCTCACCCACACTGTCAGTCTCTCTCTCACTCACACTGACACTCACTCTCTCATACACACAGACCCCCTCTCTCACATACACAGTCCCTCTCTCTCTCAACACAGACACTCGCTGTCTCAGCCACTTCACTCTCGCTCGTAAACACTGTCACTCTCTCTCTCACCCAATCTGACACTGTCTCTCTCACCCACACTGTCAGTCTCACTCTCACTCACACTGACACTCACTCTTTCATAAACAGAAAACCCCTCTCTCACATACACATTCCTTCTTTCTCTCAAACACAGACACTCTCTGTCCCAGCCACTTTGCACTCTCTCATAAACAGTTTCATACTCTCTCTCATCCAAACTGACACTCACTCTTTCACCCACACTCTCAGTCTCTCTCTCACTCACACTGACACTCACTCTCTCATACACAGAGATCCTCTCTCTCACGAGCACAGTCCCTACCTCTCTCAAACACAGACACACTCTTTCCAGCCACTTCACTCTCCCTGATAAACACTGTCACTCTCTCTCTCACCCAAACTGACACTCTCTCTCTCACCCACACTGTCAGTCCCTCTCTCACTCAAACTGACTCTCACTCTACCATACATACAGACCCCCTCTCTCACATACACAGTCCTTCTTTCTCTCAAACACAGACACTCTCTGTCCCAGCCACTTTGCACTCCCTCATAAACACTTTCATACTCTCTCTCATCCAAACTGACACTCACTCTTTCACCCACACTGTCAGTCTCTCTCTCACTCACACTGACAATCACTCTCTCATACTCAGAGATCCTCTCTCTCACAAGCACAGTCCCTACCTCTCTCAAACACAGAAACACTCTGTCCAGCCACTTCACTCTCCCTGATAAACTCTGTCACTCTCTCTCTCACCCAAACTGACACTCTCTCTCTCACCCACACTGTCAGTCTCTCTCTCACTCAAACTGACTCTCACTCTCTCATACACACAAAACACCTCTCTCAGATACACAGTCCCCCTCTCTCTCAAACACAGACACACTCTGTCCCAGCCACTTCACTCTCTCTCATAAACAGTGTCACTCTCTCTCATCCAAACTGACACTCTCTCTCTCACCCACACTGTCAGTCTCTCTCACTCACACTGACACTCACTCTCTCATACACACAGATCCCCTCTCTCACATACACAGTCCCTCTCTCTCTCTACACAGACACTCTTTGTCTCAGCCACTTCATTCTCTCTCGTAAACACTGTCACTCTCTCTCACACACACAAACTGACACTCTGTCTCTCACCCACACTGTCAGCCTCTTTCTCACTCACACAGACACTCACTCTCTCATACACACAGACCCCCTCTCTCACAAACGCAGTCCCTACTTCTCTCAAACACAGAGACACTCTGTCCCAGCCACTTCACTCTCTCTCATAAATACTGTCACTCTCTCTCTCACCCAAACCGACACTCACTCTCTCACCCGCACTGTCAGTCTCTCTCTCACTCCCACTGACACTCACTCTCTCATACACACAAACTCCCTCTCTCACATACACAGTCACTCTCTCTGTCAAACTCATGCACTCACTGTCCCAGCCGCTTCACTCTCTCTCATAAACACTGTCACTCTCTCTCTCACCCAATCTGACACTGTCTCTCTCACCCACACTGTCAGTCTCACTGTCACTCACACTGACACTCACTCTTTCATACACAGAAAACCCCTCTCTCACATACACATTCCTTCTTTCTCTCAAACACAGACACTCTCTGTCCCAGCCACTTTGCACTCTCTCATAAACAGTTTCATACTCTCTCTCATCCAAACTGACACTCACTCTTTCACCCACACTCTCAGTCTCTCTCTCACTCACACTGACACTCACTCTCTCATACACAGAGATCCTCTCTCTCACGAGCACAGTCCCTACCTCTCTCAAACACAGACACACTCTTTCCAGCCACTTCACTCTCCCTGATAAACACTGTCACTCTCTCTCTCACCCAAACTGACACTCTCTCTCTCACCCACACTGTCAGTCCCTCTCTCACTCAAACTGACTCTCACTCTACCATACATACAGACCCCCTCTCTCACATACACAGTCCTTCTTTCTCTCAAACACAGACACTCTCTGTCCCAGCCACTTTGTACTCCCTCATAAACACTTTCATACTCTCTCTCATCCAAACTGACACTCACTCTTTCACCCACACTGTCAGTCTCTCTCTCACTCACACTGACAATCACTCTCTCATACTCAGAGATCCTCTCTCTCACAAGCACAGTCCCTACCTCTCTCAAACACAGAAACACTCTGTCCAGCCACTTCACTCTCCCTGATAAACTCTGTCACTCTCTCTCTCACCCAAACTGACACTCTCTCTCTCACCCACACTGTCAGCATCTCTCTCACGCACACAGACACTCACTCTCTCATACACACAAAACCCCTCTCTCACATACACAATCCCTCTCTCTCTCAAACACTAACACTCTCTGTCCCAGCCACTTCACTTTCTCTCATAAACATTGTCACTCTCTCTCTCACCCAAACCGACACTCACTCTCTCACCCACACTGTCAGACTGTCTCTCACTCACAGTGACAGTCACTCTCTGATACACACAGACCCCATCTCTCACATACATAATCCTTCTCTCTCTCAAATACAGACACTCTCTGTCCAAGCCACTTCACTCTCTCTCATGAGCACTGTCACTCTCTCTCTCACCCAAACTGACACTCTCTCTCTCACCCACACTGTCAGTCTCTCTCTCACTCAAACTGACTCTCACTCTCTCATACACACAAAACACCTCTCTCAGATACACAGTCCCCCTCTCTCTCAAACACAGACACACTCTGTCCCAGCCACTTCACTCTCTCTCATAAACAGTGTCACTCTCTCTCATCCAAACTGACACTCTCTCTCTCACCCACACTGTCAGTCTCTCTCACTCACACTGACACTCACTCTCTCATACACACAGATCCCCTCTCTCACATACACAGTCCCTCTCTCTCTCTACACAGACACTCTTTGTCTCAGCCACTTCATTCTCTCTCGTAAACACTGTCACTCTCTCTCACACACACAAACTGACACTCTGTCTCTCACCCACACTGTCAGCCTCTTTCTCACTCACACAGACACTCACTCTCTCATACACACAGACCCCCTCTCTCACAAACGCAGTCCCTACTTCTCTCAAACACAGAGACACTCTGTCCCAGCCACTTCACTCTCTCTCATAAATACTGTCACTCTCTCTCTCACCCAAACCGACACTCACTCTCTCACCCGCACTGTCAGTCTCTCTCTCACTCCCACTGACACTCACTCTCTCATACACACAAACTCCCTCTCTCACATACACAGTCACTCTCTCTGTCAAACTCATGCACTCACTGTCCCAGCCGCTTCACTCTCTCTCATAAACACTGTCACTCTCTCTCTCACCCAATCTGACACTGTCTCTCTCACCCACACTGTCAGTCTCACTGTCACTCACACTGACACTCACTCTTTCATACACAGAAAACCCCTCTCTCACATACACATTCCTTCTTTCTCTCAAACACAGACACTCTCTGTCCCAGCCACTTTGCACTCTCTCATAAACAGTTTCATACTCTCTCTCATCCAAACTGACACTCACTCTTTCACCCACACTCTCAGTCTCTCTCTCACTCACACTGACACTCACTCTCTCATACACAGAGATCCTCTCTCTCACGAGCACAGTCCCTACCTCTCTCAAACACAGACACACTCTTTCCAGCCACTTCACTCTCCCTGATAAACACTGTCACTCTCTCTCTCACCCAAACTGACACTCTCTCTCTCACCCACACTGTCAGTCCCTCTCTCACTCAAACTGACTCTCACTCTACCATACATACAGACCCCCTCTCTCACATACACAGTCCTTCTTTCTCTCAAACACAGACACTCTCTGTCCCAGCCACTTTGCACTCCCTCATAAACACTTTCATACTCTCTCTCATCCAAACTGACACTCACTCTTTCACCCACACTGTCAGTCTCTCTCTCACTCACACTGACAATCACTCTCTCATACTCAGAGATCCTCTCTCTCACAAGCACAGTCCCTACCTCTCTCAAACACAGAAACACTCTGTCCAGCCACTTCACTCTCCCTGATAAACTCTGTCACTCTCTCTCTCACCCAAACTGACACTCTCTCTCTCACCCACACTGTCAGCATCTCTCTCACGCACACAGACACTCACTCTCTCATACACACAAAACCCCTCTCTCACATACACAATCCCTCTCTCTCTCAAACACTAACACTCTCTGTCCCAGCCACTTCACTTTCTCTCATAAACATTGTCACTCTCTCTCTCACCCAAACCGACACTCACTCTCTCACCCACACTGTCAGACTGTCTCTCACTCACAGTGACAGTCACTCTCTGATACACACAGACCCCATCTCTCACATACATAATCCTTCTCTCTCTCAAATACAGACACTCTCTGTCCAAGCCACTTCACTCTCTCTCATGAGCACTGTCACTCTCTCCATCTCACCCAAGTGACACTCTCTCCCTCAACCACACTGTCAGTCTCTCTCTCACTCACACTGACACTCACTCTCTCATACTCAGAGATCCCCTCTCTCACAAACACAGTCCCAACCTCTCTCAAACACAGACACACTCTGACCAGCCACTTCACTCTCTCTCATAAGACCTGTTACTCTCTCTCTCACCCAACTGAAACTCTCTCCCTCACCCACACTGTCACTTTCTCTCTCACTCACATTGACACTCACTCTCTCATACACACAGAACCCCTGTCTCACATACACAGTCCTCTCTCTTTGAAACAGAGACACTCTCTGTCCCAGCCACTTCACTCTCTCTGATAAAACCTGTCACTCTATCTCTCACACAAACTGACACTCTCTCTCTCACCCACACTATATGCTCTCTCTCACTCACACTGACGCTCACTCTGTCATACACACAAAAACCCTCTCCACATACACAGTCCCTCTCTCTCTCAAACACAGACACACTCTGTCCCAGCCACTTCACTCTCTCTCATAAACACTGTCACTCTCTCTCTCATCCAAACTGACATCCACTCTCTCACCCACACTGTCATTCTCTCTCACTCACACTGACACTCACTCTCTCATACACACAGACCCCCTCTCTCACATACACAGTCCCTCTCTCTCTCAAACACTGACAGTCTCTCTCCCAGCAACCTCACTCTCTCTCATAAACACTGTCATTCTCTCTCTCATCCAAACTGACACTCACTCTTTCACCCACACTGTCAGTCTCTCTCTCACTCACACTGACAATCACTCTCTCATACACAGAGATCCTGTCTCTCACAAGCACAGTCCCTACCTCTCTCAAACACAGAAACACTCTGTCCAGCCACTTCACTCTCCCTGATAAACACTGTCACTCTCTCTCTCACCCAAACTGACACTCTCTCTCTCTCACCCACACTGTCAGTCTCTCTCTCACTCAAACTGACTCTCACTCTCTCATACACACAGACCCCCTCTCTCACATACACAGTCCCTCTCTCTCTCAAACACAGACAGTCTCTGTCCCAGCAACTTCACTCTCTCTCATAAACACTGTCACTCTCTCTCTCACCCAAACTGACACTCTCTCTCTCACCCACAATGTCAGCATCTCTCTCACGCACACAGACACTCACTCTCTCATACACACAAAACCCCTCTCTCACATACACAATCCCTCTCTCTCTCAAACACTAACACTCTCTGTCCCAGCCACTTCACTTTCTCTCATAAACATTGTCACTCTCTCTCTCACCCAAACCGACACTCACTCTCTCACCCACACTGTCAGACTGTCTCTCACTCACACTGACAGTCACTCTCTGATACACACAGACCCCATCTCTCACATACATAGTCCTTCTCTCTCTCAAATACAGACACTCTCTGTCCAAGCCACTTCACTCTCTCTCATGAGCACTGTCACTCTCTCCATCTCACCCAAGTGACACTCTCTCCCTCAACCACACTGTCAGTCTCTCTCTCACTCACACTGACACTCACTCTCTCATACTCAGAGATCCCCTCTCTCACAAACACAGTCCCAACCTCTCTCAAACACAGACACACTCTGACCAGCCACTTCACTCTCTCTCATAAGACCTGTTACTCTCTCTCTCACCCAACTGAAACTCTCTCCCTCACCCACACTGTCACTTTCTCTCTCACTCACACTGACACTCACTCTCTCATACACTCAGACCCCCTGTCTCACATACACAGTCCCTCTCTCTTTGAAACAGAGACACTCTCTGTCCCAGCCACTTCACTCTCTCTGATAAAACCTGTCACTCTATCTCTCACACAAACTGACACTCTCTCTCTCACCCACACTGTATGCTCTCTCTCACTCACACTGGCGCTCACTCTGTCATACACACAAAAACCCTCTCCACATACACAGTCCCTCTCTCTCTCAAACACAGACACACTCTGTCCCAGCCACTTCACTCTCTCTCATAAACACTGTCACTCTCTCTCTCTCATCCAAACTGACACCCACTCTCTCACCCACACTGTCATTCTCTCTCACTCACACTGACACTCACTCTCTCATACACACAGACCCCCTCTCTCACATACACAGTCCCTCTCTCTCTCAAATACTGACAGTCTCTCTCCCAGCAACCTCACTCTCTCTCATAAACACTGTCACTCTCTCTCACCCAAACTGACACTCTCTCTCTCACCCAGACTGTAAGCTCTCTCTCACTCACACTGACACTCACTCTCTCATGCACACAGACCCCCTCTCTCACAAACACAGTCCCTAACTCTCTCAAACACAGGCACACTCTGTCCCATTCACTTCACTCTCTCTCATAAACACTGTCACTCTCTCTCACACATACAAACTGACACTCTCTCCCTCACCCACAGTGTCAGTCTCTCTCTCACTCACACTGACACTCACTCTCTCATACACACAGACCCCCTCTCTCACATACACAGTCCCTCTCTCTTTTAAACAAAGACACTCTCTGTCCAAACGAATTCACTCTCTCTCATAAACACTGTCACTCTCTCTCTCACCGAAACTGACACTCTCTCTCTCACCCACACTGTCAGTCTCTCTCCCACTCACACTGACACTCACTCTCTCATACACACAAAACACCTCTCTCAGATACACAGTCCCCCTCTCTCTCAAACACAGACACACTCTGTCCCAGCCACTTCACTCTCTCTCATAAACAGTGTCACTCTCTCTCTCATCCAAACTGACACTCTCTCTCTCACCCACACTGTCAGTCTCTCTCACTCACACTGACACTCACTCTCTCATACACACAGATCCCCTCTCTCACATACACAGTCCCTCTCTCTCTCAAACACTGACAGTCTCTCTCCCAGCAACCTCACTCTCTCTCAAAAACACTGTCACTCTCTCTCACCCAAACTGACACTCTCTCTCTCACCCAGACTGTAAGCTCTCTCTCACTCACACTGACACTCACTCTCTCATGCACACAGACCCCCTCTCTCACAAACACAGTCCCTAACTCTCTCAAACACAGGCACAATCTGTCCCATCCACTTCACTCTCTCTCATAAACACTGTCACTCTCTCTCTCACCGAAACTGACACTCTCTCTCTCACCCACACTGTCAGTCTCTCTCCCACTCACACTGACACTCACTCTCTCATACACACAAAACACCTCTCTCAGATACACAGTCCCCCTCTCTCTCAAACACAGACACACTCTGTCCCAGCCACTTCACTCTCTCTCATAAACAGTGTCACTCTCTCTCTCACCCAAACTGACACTCTCTCTCTCACCCACACTGTCAGTCTCTCTCTCACTCACACTGACACTCACTCTCTCATACACGCAGAACCCCTCTCTCACATACACAGTCCCTCTCTCTCAAAAACGACAGTCTATGTCCCAGCAACCTCACTCTCTCTCATAAACACTGTCACTCTCTCTCTCTCACCCAAACTGACACTCTCTCCCTCACCCACACTGTCAGTCTCTCTCTCACTCACACTGACACACACTCTCACATAGACACAGACACCCACTCTCACATACACAGTCCATCTCTCTTTCAAACAGAGACACTTTCTGTCCCAGCAACTTCACTTTCCCTGATAAACACTGCCACTCTCTGTCTCACCCAAACTGACACTCTCTCTCTCACCCACACTGTCAGTCTCTCTCTCACTCACACAGACATTCACTCTCTCATACACACAGACCCCCTCTCTCACATACACAGTCCAACTCTCTGTCAAACACAGACACTCTCTGTCCCAGCCACTTTGCACTCTCTCATAAACACTTTCATACTCTCTCTCATCCAAACTGACACTCACTCTTTCACCCACAATGTCAGTCTCTCTCTCACTCACACTGACACTCACTCTCTCATACACAGAGATCCTATCTCTCACAAGCACAGTCCCTAACTCTCTCAAACACAGACACACTCTGTCCAGCCACTTCACTCTCCCTGATAAACACTGTCACTCTCTCTCTCACCCAAACTGACACTCTCTCTCTCACCCACACTGGCAGTCTCTCTCTCACTCACACAGACATTCACTCTCTCATACACACAGACACCCTCTCTCACATACACAGTCCCTCTCTTTCTCAAACACAGACAGTCTCTGTCCCAGCAACTTCACTCTCTCTGATAAACAGTGTCACTCTCTCTCTCACCCAAACTGACACTCTCTCTCTCACCCAGACTGTAAGCTCTCTCTCACTCACACTGACACTCACTCTCTCATGCACACAGACCCCCTCTCTCACAAACACAGTCCCTAACTCTCTCAAACACAGGCACACTCTGTCCCATCCACTTCACTCTCTCTCATAAACACTGTCACTCTCTCTCACACATACAAACTGACACTCTCTCCCTCACCCACAGTGTCAGTCTCTCTCTCACTCACACTGACACTCACTCTCTCATACACACAGACACCCTTTCTCACATACACAGTCCCTCTCTCTTTGAAACAGAGACACTCTCTGTCCCAGCCACATCAGTCTCTCTGATAAACACTGTCACTCTCTCTCTCACACAAACTGACACTCTCTCTCTCACCCACACTGTATGCTCTCTCTCACTCACTCTGACGCTCACTCTCTCATACACACAGAGCCCCTCTCTCACATACACAGTCCCTCTCTCTATCAAACAAAGACACTCTCTGTCCCAGCGAATTCACTCTCTCTCATAAACACTGTCACTCTCTCTCTCACCGAAACTGACACTCTCTCTCTCACCCACACTGTCAGTCTCTCTCCCACTCACACTGACACTCACTCTCTCATACACACAAAACACCTCTCTCAGATACACAGTCCCCCTCTCTCTCAAACACAGACACACTCTGTCCCAGCCACTTCACTCTCTCTCATAAACAGTGTCACTCTCTCTCTCATCCAAACTGACACTCTCTCTCTCACCCACACTGTCAGTCTCTCTCTCACTCACACTGACACTCACTCTCTCATACACGCAGAACCCCTCTCTCACATACACAGTCCCTCTCTCTCAAAAACGACAGTCTCTGTCCCAGCAACCTCACTCTCTCTCATAAACACTGCCACTCTCTCTCTCTCACCCAAACTGACACTCTCTCCCTCACCCACACTGTCAGTCTCTCTCTCACTCACACTGACACACACTCTCACATAGACACAGACACCCACTCTCACATACACAGTTCATCTCTCTTTCAAACAGAGACACTTTCTGTCCCAGCAACTTCACTTTCCCTGATAAACACTGCCACTCTCTGTCTCACCCAAACTGACACTCTCTCTCTCACACACACTGTCAGCCTCTGTCTCACTCACACTGACACTCACTCACTCCTACACACAGACCCCCTCTCTCACATACACAGTCCTTCTCTCTCTCAAACACAGACACTGTCTGTCCCAGCCACTTCATTCTCTCTCATAAACACTGTCAATCTCTCTCTCATCCAAACTGACACTCATTCTCTCACCCACACTGTCAGTCTCTCTCTCACTCACACTGACACTCACTCTCTCATACACACAGACCCCATCTCTCACATACACAGTCCCACTCTCTCTCAAACACAGACAGTCTCTGTCCCAGCAACTTCACTCTCTCTCATAAACACTGTCATTTTCTCTCTCACCCAAACTGACACTCTCTCTCTCACTCAGACTGTAAGCTCTCTCATACACACAGACCCCCTTTCTCACATACACAGTCCCTCTCTCTCTCAACACAGACACTCTTTGTCTCAGCCACTTCATTCTCTCTCGTAAACACTGTCACTCTCTCTCACACACACAAACTGACACTCTGTCTCTCACCCACACTGTCAGCCTCTTTCTCACTCACACAGACACTCACTCTCTCATACACACAGACCCCCTCTCTCACAAACGCAGTCCCTACTTCTCTCAAACACAGAGACACTCTGTCCCAGCCACTTCACTCTCTCTCATAAATACTGTCACTCTCTCTCTCACCCAAACCGACACTCACTCTCTCACCCGCACTGTCAGTCTCTCTCTCACTCCCACTGACACTCACACTCTCATACACACAGACTCCCTCTCTCACATACACAGTCCCTCTCTCTGTCAAACTCATGCACTCACTGTCCCAGCCGCTTCACTCTCTCTCATAAACACTGTCACCCTCTCTCACAGACACAAACTGACACTCTCTCTCTCACCCACACTGTCAGTCTCTCTCTCACTCACACTGACACTCACTCTCTCATACACACAGACCCCCTCTCTCACATACACAGTCCCTCTCTCTCTCAACACAGACACTCGCTGTCTCAGCCACTTCACTCTCGCTCGTAAACACTGTCACTCTCTCTCTCACCCAATCTGACACTGTCTCTCTCACCCACACTGTCAGTCTCACTCTCACTCACACTGACACTCACTCTTTCATACACAGAAAACCCCTCTCTCACATACACATTCCTTCTTTCTCTCAAACACAGACACTCTCTGTCCCAGCCACTTTGCACTCTCTCATAAAAAGTTTCATACTCTCTCTCATCCAAACTGACACTCACTCTTTCACCCACACTCTCAGTCTCTCTCTCACTCACACTGACACTCACTCTCTCATACACAGAGATCCTCTCTCTCACGAGCACAGTCCCTACCTCTCTCAAACACAGACACACTCTTTCCAGCCACTTCACTCTCCCTGATAAACACTGTCACTCTCTCTCTCACCCAAACTGACACTCTCTCTCTCACCCACACTGTCAGTCCCTCTCTCACTCAAACTGACTCTCACTCTCTCATACATACAGACCCCCTCTCTCACATACACAGTCCTTCTTTCTCTCAAACACAGACACTCTCTGTCCCAGCCACTTTGCACTCCCTCATAAACACTTTCATACTCTCTCTCATCCAAACTGACACTCACTCTTTCACCCACACTGTCAGTCTCTCTCTCACTCACACTGACAATCACTCTCTCATACTCAGAGATCCTCTCTCTCACAAGCACAGTCCCTACCTCTCTCAAACACAGAAACACTCTGTCCAGCCACTTCACTCTCCCTGATAAACTCTGTCACTCTCTCTCTCACCCAAACTGACACTCTCTCTCTCACCCACACTGTCAGTCTCTCTCTCACTCAAACTGACTCTCACTCTCTCATACACACAAAACACCTCTCTCAGATACACAGTCCCCCTCTCTCTCAAACACAGACACACTCTGTCCCAGCCACTTCACTCTCTCTCATAAACAGTGTCACTCTCTCTCATCCAAACTGACACTCTCTCTCTCACCCACACTGTCAGTCTCTCTCACTCACACTGACACTCACTCTCTCATACACACAGATCCCCTCTCTCACATACACAGTCCCTCTCTCTCTCTACACAGACACTCTTTGTCTCAGCCACTTCATTCTCTCTCGTAAACACTGTCACTCTCTCTCACACACACAAACTGACACTCTGTCTCTCACCCACACTGTCAGCCTCTTTCTCACTCACACAGACACTCACTCTCTCATACACACAGACCCCCTCTCTCACAAACGCAGTCCCTACTTCTCTCAAACACAGAGACACTCTGTCCCAGCCACTTCACTCTCTCTCATAAATACTGTCACTCTCTCTCTCACCCAAACCGACACTCACTCTCTCACCCGCACTGTCAGTCTCTCTCTCACTCCCACTGACACTCACTCTCTCATACACACAAACTCCCTCTCTCACATACACAGTCACTCTCTCTGTCAAACTCATGCACTCACTGTCCCAGCCGCTTCACTCTCTCTCATAAACACTGTCACTCTCTCTCTCACCCAATCTGACACTGTCTCTCTCACCCACACTGTCAGTCTCACTCTCACTCACACTGACACTCACTCTTTCATACACAGAAAACCCCTCTCTCACATACACATTCCTTCTTTCTCTCAAACACAGACACTCTCTGTCCCAGCCACTTTGCACTCTCTCATAAACAGTTTCATACTCTCTCTCATCCAAACTGACACTCACTCTTTCACCCACACTCTCAGTCTCTCTCTCACTCACACTGACACTCACTCTCTCATACACAGAGATCCTCTCTCTCACGAGCACAGTCCCTACCTCTCTCAAACACAGACACACTCTTTCCAGCCACTTCACTCTCCCTGATAAACACTGTCACTCTCTCTCTCACCCAAACTGACACTCTCTCTCTCACCCACACTGTCAGTCCCTCTCTCACTCAAACTGACTCTCACTCTACCATACATACAGACCCCCTCTCTCACATACACAGTCCTTCTTTCTCTCAAACACAGACACTCTCTGTCCCAGCCACTTTGCACTCCCTCATAAACACTTTCATACTCTCTCTCATCCAAACTGACACTCACTCTTTCACCCACACTGTCAGTCTCTCTCTCACTCACACTGACAATCACTCTCTCATACTCAGAGATCCTCTCTCTCACAAGCACAGTCCCTACCTCTCTCAAACACAGAAACACTCTGTCCAGCCACTTCACTCTCCCTGATAAACTCTGTCACTCTCTCTCTCACCCAAACTGACACTCTCTCTCTCACCCACACTGTCAGCATCTCTCTCACGCACACAGACACTCACTCTCTCATACACACAAAACCCCTCTCTCACATACACAATCCCTCTCTCTCTCAAACACTAACACTCTCTGTCCCAGCCACTTCACTTTCTCTCATAAACATTGTCACTCTCTCTCTCACCCAAACCGACACTCACTCTCTCACCCACACTGTCAGACTGTCTCTCACTCACAGTGACAGTCACTCTCTGATACACACAGACCCCATCTCTCACATACATAATCCTTCTCTCTCTCAAATACAGACACTCTCTGTCCAAGCCACTTCACTCTCTCTCATGAGCACTGTCACTCTCTCCATCTCACCCAAGTGACACTCTCTCCCTCAACCACACTGTCAGTCTCTCTCTCACTCACACTGACACTCACTCTCTCATACTCAGAGATCCCCTCTCTCACAAACACAGTCCCAACCTCTCTCAAACACAGACACACTCTGACCAGCCACTTCACTCTCTCTCATAAGACCTGTTACTCTCTCTCTCACCCAACTGAAACTCTCTCCCTCACCCACACTGTCACTTTCTCTCTCACTCACATTGACACTCACTCTCTCATACACACAGAACCCCTGTCTCACATACACAGTCCCTCTCTCTTTGAAACAGAGACACTCTCTGTCCCAGCCACTTCACTCTCTCTGATAAAACCTGTCACTCTATCTCTCACACAAACTGACACTCTCTCTCTCACCCACACTATATGCTCTCTCTCACTCACACTGACGCTCACTCTGTCATACACACAAAAACCCTCTCCACATACACAGTCCCTCTCTCTCTCAAACACAGACACACTCTGTCCCAGCCACTTCACTCTCTCTCATAAACACTGTCACTCTCTCTCTCATCCAAACTGACATCCACTCTCTCACCCACACTGTCATTCTCTCTCACTCACACTGACACTCACTCTCTCATACACACAGACCCCCTCTCTCACATACACAGTCCCTCTCTCTCTCAAACACTGACAGTCTCTCTCCCAGCAACCTCACTCTCTCTCAAAAACACTGTCGCTCTCTCTCACCCAAACTGACACTCTCTCTCTCACCCAGACTGTAAGCTCTCTCTCACTCACACTGACACTCACTCTCTCATGCACACAGACCCCCTCTCTCACAAACACAGTCCCTAACTCTCTCAAACACAGGCACACTCTGTCCCATCCACTTCACTCTCTCTCATAAACACTGTCACTCTCTCTCTCACCGAAACTGACACTCTCTCTCTCACCCACACTGTCAGTCTCTCTCCCACTCACACTGACACTCACTCTCTCATACACACAAAACACCTCTCTCAGATACACAGTCCCTCTCTCTCTCAAACACAGACACACTCTGTCCCAGCCACTTCACTCTCTCTCATAAACAGTGTCACTCTCTCTCTCATCCAAACTGACACTCTCTCTCTCACCCACACTGTCAGTCTCTCTCTCACTCACACTGACACTCACTCTCTCATACACGCAGAACCCCTCTCTCACATACACAGTCCCTCTCTCTCAAAAACGACAGTCTCTGTCCCAGCAACCTCACTCTCTCTCATAAACACTGTCACTCTCTCTCTCTCACCCAAACTGACACTCTCTCCCTCACCCACACTGTCACTCTCTCTCTCACTCACATTGACACACACTCTCACATAGACACAGACACCCACTCTCACATACACAGTCCATCTCTCTTTCAAACAGAGACACTTTCTGTCCCAGCAACTTCACTTTCCCTGATAAACACTGCCACTCTCTGTCTCACCCAAACTGACACTCTCTCTCTCACCCACACTGTCAGTCTCTCTCTCACTCACACAGACATTCACTCTCTCATACACACAGACCCCCTCTCTCACATACACAGTCCAACTCTCTGTCAAACACAGACACTCTCTGTCCCAGCCACTTTGCACTCTCTCATAAACACTTTCATACTCTCTCTCATCCAAACTGACACTCACTCTTTCACCCACAATGTCAGTCTCTCTCTCACTCACACTGACACTCACTCTCTCATACACAGAGATCCTATCTCTCACAAGCACAGTCCCTAACTCTCTCAAACACAGACACACTCTGTCCAGCCACTTCACTCTCCCTGATAAACACTGTCACTCTCTCTCTCACCCAAACTGACACTCTCTCTCTCACCCAGACTGTAAGCTCTCTCTCACTCACACTGACACTCACTCTCTCATGCACACAGACCCCCTCTCTCACAAACACAGTCCCTAACTCTCTCAAACACAGGCACACTCTGTCCCATCCACTTCACTCTCTCTCATAAACACTGTCACTCCCTCTCACACATACAAACTGACACTCTCTCCCTCACCCACAGTGTCAGTCTCTCTCTCACTCACACTGACACTCACTCTCTCATACACACAGACACCCTCTCTCACATACACAGTCCCTCTCTCTTTGAAACAGAGACACTCTCTGTCCCAGCCACATCAGTCTCTCTGATAAATACTGTCACTCTCTCTCTCTCACACAATCTGACATTCTCTCTCTCACCCACACTGTATGCTCTCTCTCATTCACTCTGACGCTCACTCTCTCATACACACAGAGCCCCTCTCTCACATACACAGTCCCTCTCTCTGTCAAACAAAGACACTCTCTGTCCCAGCGAATTCACTCTCTCTCATAAGCACTGTCACTCTCTCTCTCACCAAAACTGACACTCTCTCTCTCACCCACACTGTCAGTCTCTCTCCCACTCACACTGACACTCACTCTCTCATACACACAAAACACCTCTCTCAGATACACAGTCCCCCTCTCTCTCAAACACAGACACACTCTGTCCCAGGCACTTCACTCTCTCTCATAAACAGTGTCACTCTCTCTCTCATCCAAACTGACACTCTCTCTCTCACCCACACTGTCAGTCTCTCTCTCACTCACAGTGACACTCACTCTCTCATACACGCAGAACCCCTCTCTCACAAACACAGTCCCAACCTCTCTCAAACACAGACACACTCTGACCAGCCACTTCACTCTCTCTCATAAGACCTGTTACTCTCTCTCTCACCCGACTGAAACTCTCTCCCTTACCCACACTGTCACTTTCTCTCTCACTCACATTGACACTCACTCTCTCATACACACAGACCCCCTCTCTCACATACACAGTCCCTCTCTCTCTCAAACACTGACAGTCTCTCTCCCAGCAACCTCACTCTCTCTCATGAGCACTGTTACTCTCTCTCTCACCCAACTGAAACTCTCTCCCTCACCCACACTGTCACTTTCTCTCTCACTGACACTGACACTCACTCTCTCATACACTCAGACCCCCTGTCTCACATACACAGTCCCTCTCTCTTTGAAACAGAGACACTCTCTGTCCCAGCCACTTCACTCTCTCTGACAAAACCTGTCACTCTATCTCTCACACAAACTGACACTCTCTCTCTCACCCACACTGTATGCTCTCTCTCACTCACACTGACGCTCACTCTGTCATACACACAAAAACCCTCTCCACATACACAGTCCCGCTCTCTCTCAAACACAGACACACTCTGTCCCAGCCACTTCACTCTCTCTCATAAACACTGTCACTCTCTCTCTCATCCAAACTGACATCCACTCTCTCACCCACACTGTCATTCTCTCTCACTCACACTGACACCCACTCTCTCATACACAGAGATCCTTTCTCTCACGAGCACAGTCCCTCCCTCTCTCAAACACAGCCACACTCTTTCCAGCCACTTCACTCTCCCTGATAAACACTGTCACTCTCTCTCTCACCCAAACTGACACTCTCTCTCTCACCCACACTGTCAGTCCCTCTCTCACTCAAACTGACTCTCACTCTCTCATACATACAGACCCCCTCTCTCACATACACAGTCCTTCTTTCTCTCAAACACAGACACTCTCTGTCCCAGCCACTTTGCACTCCCTCATAAACACTTTCATACTCTCTCTCATCCAAACTGACACTCACTCTTTCACCCACACTGTCAGTCTCTCTCTCACTCACACTGACAATCACTCTCTCATACACACAGACCCCCTCTCTCACATACACAGTCCCTCTCTCTCTCAAACACAGACAGTCTCTGTCCCAGCAACTTCACTCTCTCTCGTAAACACTGTCACTCTCTCTCTCACCCAAACTGACACTCTCTCTCTCACCCACAATGTCAGCATCTCTCTCACGCACACAGACACTCACTCTCTCATACACACAGACCCCCTCTCTCACATACACAGTCCCTCTCTCTCTCAAACACAGACAGTCTCTGTCCCAGCAACTTCACTCTCTCTCGTAAACACTGTCACTCTCTCTCTCACCCAAACTGACACTCTCTCTCTCACCCACAATGTCAGCATCTCTCTCACGCACACAGACACTCACTCTCTCATACACACAAAACCCCTCTCTCACATACACAATCCCTCTCTCTCTCAAACACTAACACTCTCTGTCCCAGCCACTTCACTTTCTCTCATAAACATTGTCACTCTCTCTCTCACCCAAACCGACACTCACTCTCTCACCCACACTGTCAGACTGTCTCTCACTCACACTGACAGTCACTCTCTGATACACACAGACCCCATCTCTCACATACATAGTCCTTCTCTCTCTCAAATACAGACACTCTCTGTCCAAGCCACTTCACTCTCTCTCATGAGCACTGTCACTCTCTCCATCTCACCCAAGTGACACTCTCTCCCTCAACCACACTGTCAGTCTCTCTCTCACTCACACTGACACTCACTCTCTCATACTCAGAGATCCCCTCTCTCACAAACACAGTCCCAACCTCTCTCAAACACAGACACACTCTGACCAGCCACTTCACTCTCTCTCATAAGACCTGTTACTCTCTCTCTCACCCAACTGAAACTCTCTCCCTCACCCACACTGTCACTTTCTCTCTCACTCACACTGACACTCACTCTCCCATACACTCAGACCCCCTGTCTCACATACACAGTCCCTCTCTCTTTGAAACAGAGACACTCTCTGTCCCAGCCACTTCACTCTCTCTGATAAAACCTGTCACTCTATCTCTCACACAAACTGACACTCTCTCTCTCACCCACACTGTATGCTCTCTCTCACTCACACTGGCGCTCACTCTGTCATACACACAAAAACCCTCTCCACATACACAGTCCCTCTCTCTCTCAAACACAGACACACTCTGTCCCAGCCACTTCACTCTCTCTCATAAACACTGTCACTCTCTCTCTCTCATCCAAACTGACACCCACTCTCTCACCCACACTGTCATTCTCTATCACTCACACTGACACTCACTCTCTCATACACACAGACCCCCTCTCTCACATACACAGTCCCTCTCTCTCTCAAATACTGACAGTCTCTCTCCCAGCAACCTCATTCTCTCTCATAAACACTGTCACTCTCTCTCACCCAAACTGACACTCTCTCTCTCACCCAGACTGTAAGCTCTCTCTCACTCACACTGACACTCACTCTCTCATGCACACAGACCCCCTCTCTCACAAACACAGTCCCTAACTCTCTCAAACACAGGCACACTCTGTCCCATTCACTTCACTCTCTCTCATAAACACTGTCACTCTCTCTCACACATACAAACTGACACTCTCTCCCTCACCCACAGTGTCAGTCTCTCTCTCACTCACACTGACACTCACTCTCTCATACACACAGACCCCCTCTCTCACATACACAGTCCCTCTCTCTGTCAAACAAAGACACTCTCTGTCCAAACGAATTCACTCTCTCTCATAAACACTGTCACTCTCTCTCTCACCGAAACTGACACTCTCTCTCTCACCCACACTGTCAGTCTCTCTCCCACTCACACTGACACTCACTCTCTCATACACACAAAACACCTCTCTCAGATACACAGTCCCCCTCTCTCTCAAACACAGACACACTCTGTCCCAGCCACTTCACTCTCTCTCATAAACAGTGTCACTCTCTCTCTCATCCAAACTGACACTCTCTCTCTCACCCACACTGTCAGTCTCTCTCACTCACACTGACACTCACTCTCTCATACACACAGATCCCCTCTCTCACATACACAGTCCCTCTCACTCTCAAACACTGACAGACTCTCTCCCAGCAACCTCACTCTCTCTCAAAAACACTGTCACTCTCTCTCACCCAAACTGACACTCTCTCTCTCACCCTGACTGTAAGCTCTCTCTCACTCACACTGACACTCACTCTCTCATGCACACAGACCCCCTCTCTCAGAAACACAGTCCCTAACTCTCTCAAACACAGGCACACTCTGTCCCATCCACTTCACTCTCTCCAATAAATACTGTCACTCTCTCTCTCACCGAAACTGACACTCTCTCTCTCACCCACACTGTCAGTCTCTCTCCCACTCACACTGACACTCACTCTCTCATACACACAAAACACCTCTCTCAGATACACAGTCCCCCTCTCTCTCAAACACAGACACACTCTGTCCCAGCCACTTCACTCTCTCTCATAAACAGTGTCACTCTCTCTCTTACCCAAACTGACACTCTCTCTCTCACCCACACTGTCAGTCTCTCTCTCACTCACACTGACACTCACTCTCTCATACACGCAGAACCCCTCTCTCACATACACAGTCCCTCTCTCTCAAAAACGACAGTCTCTGTCCCAGCAACCTCACTCTCTCTCATAAACACTGTCACTCTCTCTCTCTCACCCAAACTGACACTCTCTCCCTCACCCACACTGTCAGTCTCTCTCTCACTCACACTGACACACACTCTCACATAGACACAGACACCCACTCTCACATACACAGTCCATCTCTCTTTCAAACAGAGACACTTTCTGTCCCAGCAACTTCACTCTCTCTCATAAACAGTGTCAATCTCTCTCACCCAAACTGACACTCTCTCTCTCACCCAGACTGTAAGCTCTCTCTCACTCACACTGACACTCACTCTCTCATGCACACAGACCCCCTCTCTCACAAACACAGTCCCTAACTCTCTCAAACACAGGCACACTCTGTCACATCCACTTCACTCTCTCTCATAAACACTGTCACTCTCTCTCACACATACAAACTGACACTCTCTCCCTCACCCACAGTGTCAGTCTCTCTCTCACTCACACTGACACTCACTCTCTCATACACAGACACCCTCTCTCACATACACAGTCCCTCTCTCTTTGAAACAGAGACACTCTCTGTCCCAGCCACATCAGTCTCTCTGATAAATACTGTCACTCTCTCTCTCTCACACAAACTGACACTCTCTCTCTCACCCACACTGTATGCTCTCTCTCATTCACTCTGACGCTCACTCTCTCATACACACAGAGCCCCTCTCTCACATACACAGTCCCTCTCTCTGTCAAACAAAGACACTCTCTGTCCCAGCGAATTCACTCTCTCTCATAAGCACTGTCACTCTCTCTCTCACCGAAACTGACACTCTCTCTCTCACCCACACTGTCAGTCTCTCTCCCACTCACACTGACACTCACTCTCTCATACACACAAAACACCTCTCTCAGATACACAGTCCCCCTCTCTCTCAAACACAGACACACTCTGTCCCAGGCACTTCACTCTCTCTCATAAACAGTGTCACTCTCTCTCTCATCCAAACTGACACTCTCTCTCTCACCCACACTGTCAGTCTCTCTCTCACTCACAGTGACACTCACTCTCTCATACACGCAGAACCCCTCTCTCACAAACACAGTCCCAACCTCTCTCAAACACAGACACACTCTGACCAGCCACTTCACTCTCTCTCATAAGACCTGTTACTCTCTCTCTCACCCGACTGAAACTCTCTCCCTTACCCACACTGTCACTTTCTCTCTCACTCACATTGACACTCACTCTCTCATACACACAGACCCCCTCTCTCACATACACAGTCCCTCTCTCTCTCAAACACTGACAGTCTCTCTCCCAGCAACCTCACTCTCTCTCATGAGCACTGTTACTCTCTCTCTCACCCAACTGAAACTCTCTCCCTCACCCACACTGTCACTTTCTCTCTCACTGACACTGACACTCACTCTCTCATACACTCAGACCCCGTGTCTCACATACACAGTCCCTCTCTCTTTGAAACAGAGACACTCTCTGTCCCAGCCACTTCACTCTCTCTGACAAAACCTGTCACTCTATCTCTCACACAAACTGACACTCTCTCTCTCACCCACACTGTATGCTCTCTCTCACTCACACTGACGCTCACTCTGTCATACACACAAAAACCCTCTCCACATACACAGTCCCGCTCTCTCTCAAACACAGACACACTCTGTCCCAGCCACTTCACTCTCTCTCATAAACACTGTCACTCTCTCTCTCATCCAAACTGACATCCATTCTCTCACCCACACTGTCATTCTCTCTCACTCACACTGACACCCACTCTCTCATACACAGAGATCCTTTCTCTCACGAGCACAGTCCCTCCCTCTCTCAAACACAGCCACACTCTTTCCAGCCACTTCACTCTCCCTGATAAACACTGTCACTCTCTCTCTCACCCAAACTGACACTCTCTCTCTCACCCACACTGTCAGTCCCTCTCTCACTCAAACTGACTCTCACTCTCTCATACATACAGACCCCCTCTCTCACATACACAGTCCTTCTTTCTCTCAAACACAGACACTCTCTGTCCCAGCCACTTTGCACTCCCTCATAAACACTTTCATACTCTCTCTCATCCAAACTGACACTCACTCTTTCACCCACACTGTCAGTCTCTCTCTCACTCACACTGACAATCACTCTCTCATACACAGAGATCCTCTCTCTCACAAGCACAGTCCCTACCTCTCTCAAACACAGAAACACTCTGTCCAGCCACTTCACTCTCCCTGATAAACACTGTCACTCTCTCTCTCACCCAAACTGACACTCTCTCTCTCACCCACACTGTCAGTCTCTCTCTCACTCAAACTGACACTCACTCTCTCACCCACAATGTCAGCATCTCTCTCACGCACACAGACACTCACTCTCTCATACACACAGACCCCCTCTCTCACATACACAGTCCCTCTCTCTCTCAAACACAGACAGTCTCTGTCCCAGCAACTTCACTCTCTCTCGTAAACACTGTCACTCTCTCTCTCACCCAAACTGACACTCTCTCTCTCACCCACAATGTCAGCATCTCTCTCACGCACACAGACACTCACTCTCTCATACACACAAAACCCCTCTCTCACATACACAATCCCTCTCTCTCTCAAACACTAACACTCTCTGTCCCAGCCACTTCACTTTCTCTCATAAACATTGTCACTCTCTCTCTCACCCAAACCGACACTCACTCTCTCACCCACACTGTCAGACTGTCTCTCACTCACACTGACAGTCACTCTCTGATACACACAGACCCCATCTCTCACATACATAGTCCTTCTCTCTCTCAAATACAGACACTCTCTGTCCAAGCCACTTCACTCTCTCTCATGAGCACTGTCACTCTCTCCATCTCACCCAAGTGACACTCTCTCCCTCAACCACACTGTCAGTCTCTCTCTCACTCACACTGACACTCACTCTCTCATACTCAGAGATCCCCTCTCTCACAAACACAGTCCCAACCTCTCTCAAACACAGACACACTCTGACCAGCCACTTCACTCTCTCTCATAAGACCTGTTACTCTCTCTCTCACCCAACTGAAACTCTCTCCCTCACCCACACTGTCACTTTCTCTCTCACTCACACTGACACTCACTCTCTCATACACTCAGACCCCCTGTCTCACATACACAGTCCCTCTCTCTTTGAAACAGAGACACTCTCTGTCCCAGCCACTTCACTCTCTCTGATAAAACCTGTCACTCTATCTCTCACACAAACTGACACTCTCTCTCTCACCCACACTGTATGCTCTCTCTCACTCACACTGGCGCTCACTCTGTCATACACACAAAAACCCTCTCCACATACACAGTCCCTCTCTCTCTCAAACACAGACACACTCTGTCCCAGCCACTTCACTCTCTCTCATAAACACTGTCACTCTCTCTCTCTCATCCAAACTGACACCCACTCTCTCACCCACACTGTCATTCTCTATCACTCACACTGACACTCACTCTCTCATACACACAGACCCCCTCTCTCACATACACAGTCCCTCTCTCTCTCAAATACTGACAGTCTCTCTCCCAGCAACCTCATTCTCTCTCATAAACACTGTCACTCTCTCTCACCCAAACTGACACTCTCTCTCTCACCCAGACTGTAAGCTCTCTCTCACTCACACTGACACTCACTCTCTCATGCACACAGACCCCCTCTCTCACAAACACAGTCCCTAACTCTCTCAAACACAGGCACACTCTGTCCCATTCACTTCACTCTCTCTCATAAACACTGTCACTCTCTCTCACACATACAAACTGACACTCTCTCCCTCACCCACAGTGTCAGTCTCTCTCTCACTCACACTGACACTCACTCTCTCATACACACAGACCCCCTCTCTCACATACACAGTCCCTCTCTCTGTCAAACAAAGACACTCTCTGTCCAAACGAATTCACTCTCTCTCATAAACACTGTCACTCTCTCTCTCACCGAAACTGACACTCTCTCTCTCACCCACACTGTCAGTCTCTCTCCCACTCACACTGACACTCACTCTCTCATACACACAAAACACCTCTCTCAGATACACAGTCCCCCTCTCTCTCAAACACAGACACACTCTGTCCCAGCCACTTCACTCTCTCTCATAAACAGTGTCACTCTCTCTCTCATCCAAACTGACACTCTCTCTCTCACCCACACTGTCAGTCTCTCTCACTCACACTGACACTCACTCTCTCATACACACAGATCCCCTCTCTCACATACACAGTCCCTCTCACTCTCAAACACTGACAGTCTCTCTCCCAGCAACCTCACTCTCTCTCAAAAACACTGTCACTCTCTCTCACCCAAACTGACACTCTCTCTCTCACCCTGACTGTAAGCTCTCTCTCACTCACACTGACACTCACTCTCGCATGCACACAGACCCCCTCTCTCAGAAACACAGTCCCTAACTCTCTCAAACACAGGCACACTCTGTCCCATCCACTTCACTCTCTCCAATAAATACTGTCACTCTCTCTCTCACCGAAACTGACACTCTCTCTCTCACCCACACTGTCAGTCTCTCTCCCACTCACACTGACACTCACTCTCTCATACACACAAAACACCTCTCTCAGATACACAGTCCCCCTCTCTCTCAAACACAGACACACTCTGTCCCAGCCACTTCACTCTCTCTCATAAACAGTGCCACTCTCTCTCACCCAAACTGACACTCTCTCTCTCACCCACACTGTCAGTCTCTCTCTCACTCACACTGACACTCACTCTCTCATACACGCAGAACCCCTCTCTCACATACACAGTCCCTCTCTCTCAAAAACGACAGTCTCTGTCCCAGCAACCTCACTCTCTCTCATAAACACTGTCACTCTCTCTCTCTCACCCAAACTGACACTCTCTCCCTCACCCACACTGTCAGTCTCTCTCTCACTCACACTGACACACACTCTCACATAGACACAGACACCCACTCTCACATACACAGTCCATCTCTCTTTCAAACAGAGACACTTTCTGTCCCAGCAACTTCACTTTCCCTGATAAACACTGCCACTCTCTGTCTCACCCAAACTGACACTCTCTCTCTCACCCACACTGTCAGTCTCTCTCTCACTCACACAGACATTCACTCTCTCATACACACAGACCCCCTCTCTCACATACACAGTCCAACTCTCTGTCAAACACAGACACTCTCTGTCCCAGCCACTTTGCACTCTCTCATAAACACTTTCATACTCTCTCTCATCCAAACTGACACTCACTCTTTCACCCACAATGTCAGTCTCTCTCTCACTCACACTGACACTCACTCTCTCATACACAGAGATCCTATCTCTCACAAGCACAGTCCCTAACTCTCTCAAACACAGACACACTCTGTCCAGCCACTTCACTCTCCCTGATAAACACTGTCACTCTCTCTCTCACCCAAACTGACACTCTCTCTCTCACCCACACTGGCAGTCTCTCTCTCACTCACACAGACATTCACTCTCTCATACACACAGACCCCCTCTCTCACATACACAGTCCCTCTCTTTCTCAAACACAGACAGTCTCTGTCCCAGCAACTTCACTCTCTCTGATAAACAGTGTCACTCTCTCTCTCACCCAAACTGACACTCTCTCTCTCACCCAGACTGTAAGCTCTCTCTCACTCACACTGACACTCACTCTCTCATGCACACAGACCCCCTCTCTCACAAACACAGTCCCTAACTCTCTCAAACACAGGCACACTCTGTCCCATCCACTTCACTCTCTCTCATAAACACTGTCACTCTCTCTCACACATACAAACTGACACTCTCTCCCTCACCCACAGTGTCAGTCTCTCTCTCACTCACACTGACACTCACTCTCTCATACACACAGACACCCTCTCTCACATACACAGTCCCTCTCTCTTTGAAACAGAGACACTCTCTGTCCCAGCCACATCAGTCTCTCTGATAAACACTGTCACTCTCTCTCTCACACAAACTGACACTCTCTCCCTCACCCACACTGTCAGTCTCTCTCTCACTCACACTGACACACACTCTCACATAGACACAGACACCCACTCTCACATACACAGTTCATCTCTCTTTCAAACAGAGACACTTTCTGTCCCAGCAACTTCACTTTCCCTGATAAACACTGCCACTCTCTGTCTCACCCAAACTGACACTCTCTCTCTCACCCACACTGTCAGCCTCTGTCTCACTCACACTGACACTCACTCACTCCTACACACAGACCCCCTCTCTCACATACACAGTCCTTCTCTCTCTCAAACACAGACACTGTCTGTCCCAGCCACTTCATTCTCTCTCATAAACACTGTCAATCTCTCTCTCATCCAAACTGACACTCATTCTCTCACCCACACTGTCAGTCTCTCTCTCACTCACACTGACACTCACTCTCTCATACACACAGACCCCATCTCTCACATACACAGTCCCACTCTCTCTCAAACACAGACAGTCTCTGTCCCAGCAACTTCACTCTCTCTCATAAACACTGTCATTTTCTCTCTCACCCAAACTGACACTCTCTCTCTCACTCAGACTGTAAGCTCTCTCATACACACAGACCCCCTTTCTCACATACACAGTCCCTCTCTCTCTCAACACAGACACTCTTTGTCTCAGCCACTTCATTCTCTCTCGTAAACACTGTCACTCTCTCTCACACACACAAACTGACACTCTGTCTCTCACCCACACTGTCAGCCTCTTTCTCACTCACACAGACACTCACTCTCTCATACACACAGACCCCCTCTCTCACAAACGCAGTCCCTACTTCTCTCAAAGACGGAGACACTCTGTCCCAGCCACTTCACTCTCTCTCATAAATACTGTCACTCTCTCTCTCACCCAAACCGACACTCACTCTCTCACCCGCACTGTCAGTCTCTCTCTCACTCCCACTGACACTCACACTCTCATACACACAGACCCCCTTTCTCACATACACAGTCCCTCTCTCTCTCAACACAGAAAACACTGTCACTCTCTCTCTCACCCAATCTGACACTGTCTCTCTCACCCACACTGTCAGTCTCACTCTCACTCACACTGACACTCACTCTTTCATACACAGAAAACCCTCTCTCACATACACATTCCTTCTTTCTCTCAAACACAGACACTCTCTGTCCCAGCCACTTTGCACTCTCTCATAAACAGTTTCATACTCTCTCTCATCCAAACTGACACTCACTCTTTCACCCACACTCTCAGTCTCTCTCTCACTCACACTGACACTCACTCTCTCATACACAGAGATCCTCTCTCTCACGAGCACAGTCCCTACCTCTCTCAAACACAGAAAACACTCTGTCCAGCCACTTCACTCTCCCTGATAAACTCTGTCACTCTCTCTCTCACCCAAACTGACAGCTCTCTCTCTCACCCACAATGTCAGCATCTCTCTCACGCACACAGACACTCACTCTCTCATACACACAAAACCCCTCTCTCACATACACAATCCCCTCTCTCTCTCAAAACACTAACACTCTCTGTCCCAGCCACTTCACTTTCTCTCATAAACATTGTCACTCTCTCTCTCACCCAAACCGACACTCACTCTCTCACCCACACTGTCAGACTGTCTCTCACTCACACTCTGACAGTCACTCTCTGATACACACAGACCCCATCTCTCACCATACATAGTCCTTCTCTCTCTCAAATACAGACACTCTCTGTCCAAGCCACTTCACTCTCTCTCATGAGCACTGTCACTCTCTCCATCTCACCCAAGTGACACTCTCTCCCTCAACCACACTGTCAGTCTCTCTCTCACTCACACGGACATTCACTCTCTCATACACACAGACCCCCTCTCTCACATACACAGTCCAACTCTCTGTCAAACACAGACACTCTCTGTCCCAGCCACTTTGCACTCTCTCATAAACACTTTCATACTCTCTCTCATCCCAAACTGACACTCACTCTTGTCACCCACAATGTCAGTCTCTCTCCCACTCACACTGACACTCACTCTCTCATACACAGAGATCCTATCCTCTCACAAGCACAGTCCCGTAACTCTCTCAAACACAGACACACTCTGTCCAGCCACTTCACTCTCCCTGATAAACACTGTCACTCTCTCTCTCACCCAAACTGACACTCTCTCTCTCACCCACGCTGGCAGGTCTCTCTCTCACTCACACTGACACTCACTCTCTCATACACACAGACCCCCTCTCTCACAATACACAGTCCCTCTCTTTCTCAAACACAGACAGTCCTCTGTCCCAGAAACTTCACTCTCTCTCATAAACAGTGTCAATCTCTCTCACCCAAACTGATCACTCTCTCTCTCAGCCCAGACTGTAAGCTCTCTCTCACTCACACTGACACTCACTCTCTCATGCACACAGACCCCCTCTCTCACAAACACAGTCCCTAACTCTCTCAAACACAGGCACACTCTGTCCCATCCACTTCACTCTCTCTCATAAACACTGTCACTCTCTCTCACACATACAAACTGACACTCTCTCCCTCACCCACAGTGTCAGTCTCTCTCTCACTCACACTGACACTCACTCTCTCATACACACAGACACCCTCTCTCACATACACAGTCCCTCTCTTTCTCAAACACAGACAGTCCTCTGTCCCAGCAACTTCACTCTCTCTCATAAACAGTGTCAATCTCTCTCACCCAAACTGACACTCTCTCTCTCACCCAGACTGTAAGCTCTCTCTCACTCACACTGACACTCACTCTCTCATGCACACAGACCCCCTCTCTCACAAACACAGTCCCTAACTCTCTCAAACACAGGCACACCTCTGTCCCATCCACTTCACTCTCTCTCATAAACACTGTCACTCTCTCTCACACATACAAACTGACACTCTCTCCCTCACCCACAGTGTCAGTCTCTCTCTCAACTCACACTGACACTCACTCTCTCATACACAGACACCCCTCTCTCACATACACAGTCCCTCTCTCTTTGAAACAGAGACACTCTCTGTCCCAGACACATCAGTCTCTCTGATAAATACTGTCACTCTCTCTCTCTCACGACAAACTGACACTCTCTCTCTCACCCACACTGTATGCTCTCTCTCATTCACTCTGACGCTCACTCTCTCATACACACAGAGCCCCTCTCTCACCATACACAGTCCCTCTCTCTGTCAAACAAAGACACTCTCTGTCCCTGCGAATTCACTCTCTCTCATAAGCACTGTCACTCTCTCTCTCACCGAAACTGACCACTCTCTCTCTCACCACACACTGTCAGTCCTCTCTCCCCACTCACACTGACACTCACTCTCTCATACACACAAAACACCTCTCTCAGATACACAGTCCCCCCTCTCTCTCAAACACAGACACACTCTGTCCCAGCCACTTCACTCTCTCTCATAAACAGTGTCACTCTCTCTCTCATCCAAACTGACACTCTCTCTCTCACCCACACTGTCAGTCTCTGTCTCACTCACACTGACACTCACTCTCTCATACACACAGATCCCCTCTCTCACATACACAGTCCCCTCTCTCTCTCAAACACTGACAGTCTCTCTCCCAGCAACCTCACTCTCTCTCAAAAACACTGTCACTCTCTCTCACCCCAAACTGACACTCTCTCTGCTCACCCAGACTGTAAGCTCTCTCTCACTCACACTGACACTCACTCTCTCATGCACACAGACCCCCTCTCTCACAAACACAGTCCCTAACTCTCTCAAACACAGGCACACTCTGTCCCATCCACTTCACTCTCTCTCATAAATACTGTCACTCTCTCTCTCACCGAAACTGACACTCTCTCCTCTCACCCACACTGTCAGTCTCTCTCCCACCTCAGCACTGACACTCACTCTCTCATACACAACAAAACACCCTCTCTCAGATACACAGTCCCCCTCTCTCTCAAACACAGACACACTCTGTCCCAGCCACTTCACTCTCTCATAAACAGTGTCACTCTCTCTCTCACCCAAACTGACACTCTCTCTCTCACCCACACTGTCAGTCTCTCTCTCACTCACACTGACACTCACTCTCTCATACACGCAGAACCCCTCTCTCACATACACAGTCCCTCTCTCTCAAAAAACGACAGTCTCTGTCCCAGCAACCTCACTCTCTCTCATAAACACTGTCACTCTCTCTCTCTCACCCAAACTGACACTCTCTCCCTCACCCACACTGTCAGTCTCTCTCTCACTCACACTGACACACACTCTCACATAGACACAGACACCCACTCTCACATACACAGTCCATCTCTCTTTCAAACAGAGACACTTTCTGTCCCAGCAACTTCACTTTCCCTGATAAACACTGCCACTCTCTCTCTCACCCACACTGTCAGTCTCTCTCTCACTCACACAGACATTCACTCTCTCATACACACAGACCCCCTCTCTCAGATACACAGTCCAACTCTCTGTCAAACACAGACACTCTCTGTCCCAGCCACTTTGCACTCTCTCATAAACACTTTCATACTCTCTCTCATCCAAACTGACACTCACTCTTTCACCCACAATGTCAGTCTCTCTCTCACTCACACTGACACTCACTCTCTCATACACAGAGATCCTATCTCTCACAAGCACAGTCCCTAACTCTCTCAAACACAGACACACTCTGTCCAGCCACTTCACTCTCCCTGATAAACACTGTCACTCTCTCTCTCACCCAAACTGACACTCTCTCTCTCACCCACACTGGCAGTCTCTCTCTCACTCACACAGACATTCACTCTCTCATACACACAGACCCCCTCTCTCACATACACAGTCCCTCTCTTTCTCAAACACAGACAGTCTCTGTCCCAGCAACTTCACTCTCTCTGATAAACAGTGTCACTCTCTCTCTCACCCAAACTGACACTCTCTCTCTCACCCAGACTGTAAGCTCTCTCTCACTCACACTGACACTCACTCTCTCATGCACACAGACCCCCTCTCTCACAAACACAGTCCCTAACTCTCTCAAACACAGGCACACTCTGTCCCATCCACTTCACTCTCCCTCATAAACACTGTCACTCTCTCTCACACCTACAAACTGACACTCTCTCCCTCACCCACAGTGTCAGTCTCTCTCTCACTCACACTGGACACTCACTCTCTCATACACACAGACACCCTCTCTCACATACACAGTCCCCTCTCTCTTTGAAACAGAGACACTCTCTGTCCCAGCCACATCAGTCTCTCTGATAAACACTGTCACTCTCTCTCACACAAACTGACACTCTCTCTCTCACCCACACTGTATGCTCTCTCTCACTCACTCTGACGCTCACTCTCTCATACACACAGAGCCCCTCTCTCACATACACAGTCCCTCTCTCTATCAAACAAAGACACTCTCTGTCCCAGCGAATTCACTCTCTCTCATAAACACTGTCACTCTCTCTCTCACCGAAACTGACACTCTCTCTCTCACCCACACTGTCAGTCTCTCTCCCACTCACACTGACACTCACTCTCTCATACACACAAAACACCTCTCTCAGATACACAGTCCCCCTCTCTCTCAAACACAGACACACTCTGTCCCAGCCACTTCACTCTCTCTCATAAACAGTGTCACTCTCTCTCTCATCCAAACTGACACTCTCTCTCTCACCCACACTGTCAGTCTCTCTCTCACTCACACTGACACTCACTCTCTCATACACGCAGAACCCCTCTCTCACATACACAGTCCCTCTCTCTCAAAAACGACAGTCTCTGTCCCAGCAACCTCACTCTCTCTCATAAACACTGCCACTCTCTCTCTCTCACCCAAACTGACACTCTCTCCCTCACCCACACTGTCAGTCTCTCTCTCACTGACACTGACACACACTCTCACATAGACACAGACACCCACTCTCACATACACAGTTCATCTCTCTTTCAAACAGAGACACTTTCTGTCCCAGCAACTTCACTTTCCCCGGATAAACACTGCCACTCTCTGTCTCACCCAAACTGACACTCTCTCTCTCACCCACACTGTCAGCCTCTGTCTCACTCACACTGACACTCACTCACTCCTACACACAGACCCCCCTCTCTCACATACACAGTCCTTCTCTCTCTCAAACACAGACACTGTCTGTCCCCAGCCACTTCATTCTCTCTCATAAACACTGTCAATCTCTCTCTCATCCAAACTGACACTCATTCTCTCACCCACACTGTCAGTCTCTCTCTCACTCACACTGACACTCACTCTCTCATACACACAGACCCCATCTCTCACATACACGGTCCCACTCTCTCTCAAACACAGACAGTCTCTGTCCCAAGCAACTTCACTCTCTCTCATAAACACTGTCATTTTCTCTCTCACCCAAACTGACACTCTCTCTCTCACTCAGACTGTAAGCTCTCTCATACACACAGGACCCCCTTTCTCACATACACAGTCCCCTCTCTCTCTCAACACAGACACTCTTTGTCTCAGCCACTTCATTCTCTCTCGTAAACACTGTCACTCTCTCTCACACACACAAACTGACACTCTGTCTCTCACCCACATTGTCAGCCTCTTTCTCACTCACACAGACACTCACTCTCTCATACACACAGACCCCCTCTCTCACAAACGCAGTCCCCTACTTCTCTCAAACACAGAGACACTCTGTCCCAGCCACTTCACTCTCTCTCATAAATACTGTCACTCTCTCTCTCACCCAAACCGACACTCACTCTCTCACCCGCACTGTCAGTCTCTCTCTCACTCCCACTGACACTCACACTCTCATACACACAGACTCCCTCTCTCACATACACAGTCCCTCTCTCTGTCAAACTCATGCACTCACTGTCCCAGCCGCTTCACTCTCTCTCATAAACACTGTCACCCTCTCTCACAGACACAAACTGACACCTCTCTCTCTCACCCACACTGTCAGTCTCTCTCTCACTCACACTGACACTCACTCTCTCATACACACAGACCCCCTCTCTCACATATACAGTCCCTCTCTCTCTCAACACAGACACTCGCTGTCTCAGCCACTTCACTCTCGCTCGTAAACACTGTCACTCTCTCTCTCACCCAATCTGACACTGTCTCTCTCACCCACACTGTCAGTCTCACTCTCACTCACACTGACACTCACTCTTTCATACACAGAAAACCCCTCTCTCACATACACATCCCTTCTTTCTCTCAAACACAGACACTCTCTGTCCCAGCCACTTTGCACTCTCTCATAAACAGTTTCATACTCTCTCTCATCCAAACTGACACTCACTCTTTCACCCACACTCTCAGTCTCTCTCTCACTCACACTGACACTCACTCTCTCATACACAGAGATCCTCTCTCTCACGAGCACAGTCCCTACCTCTCTCAAACACAGACACACTCTTTCCAGCCACTTCACTCCTCCCTGATAAACACTGTCACTCTCTCTCTCACCCAAACTGACACTCTCTCTCTCACCCACACTGTCAGTCCCTCTCTCACTCAAACTGACTCTCACTCTACCATACATACAGACCCCCTCTCTCACATACACAGTCCTTCTTTCTCTCAAACACAGACACTCTCTGTCCCAGCCACTTTGCACTCCCCTCATAAACACTTTTCATACTCTCTCTCATCCAAACTGACACTCACTCTTTCACCCACACTGTCAGTCTCTCTCTCACTCACACTGACAATCACTCTCTCATACTCAGAGATCCTCTCTCTCACAAGCACAGTCCCTACCTCTCTCAAACACAGAAACACTTCCAGCCACTTCACTCTCCCTGATAAACTCTGTCACTCTCTCTCTCACCCAAACTGACACTCTCTCTCTCACCCACACTGTCAGCATCTCTCTCACGCACACAGACACTCACTCTCTCATACACACAAAACCCCTCTCTCACATACACAATCCCTCTCTCTCTCAAACACTAACACTCTCTGTCCCAGCCACTTCACTTTCTCTCATAAACATTGTCACTCTCTCTCTCTCACCCAAACCGACACTCACTCTCTCACCCACACTGTCAGACTGTCTCTCACTCACACTGACAGTCACTCTCTGATACACACAGACCCCATCTCTCACATACATAGTCCTTCTCTCTCTCAAATACAGACACTCTCTGTCCAAGCCACTTCACTCTCTCTCATGAGCACTGTCACTCTCTCCATCTCACCCAAGTGACACTCTCTCCCTCAACCACACTGTCAGTCTCTCCCTCACTCACACAGACATTCACTCTCTCATACACACAGACCCCCTCTCTCACATACACAGTCCAACTCTCTGTCAAACACAGACACTCTCTGTCCCAGCCACTTTGCACTCTCTCATAAACACTTCCATACTCTCTCTCATCCAAACTGACACTCACTCTTTCACCCCACAATGTCAGTCTCTCTCTCACTCACACTGACACTCACTCTCTCATACACAGAGATCCTATCTCTCACAAGCACAGTCCCTAACTCTCTCAAACACAGACACACTCTGTCCAGCCACTTCACTCTCCCTGATAAACACTGTCACTCTCTCTCTCACCCAAACTGACACTCTCTCTCTCACCCACGCTGGCAGTCTCTCTCTCACTCACACTGACACTCACTCTCTCATACACACAGACCCCCTCTCTCACATACACAGTCCCTCTCTTTCTCAAACACAGACAGTCTCTGTCCCAGCAACTTCACTCTCTCTCATAAACAGTGTCAATCTCTCTCACCCAAACTGACACTCTCTCTCTCACCCAGACTGTAAGCTCTCTCTCACTCACACTGACACTCACTCTCTCATGCACACAGACCCCCTCTCTCACAAACACAGTCCCTAACTCTCTCAAACACAGGCACACTCTGTCCCATCCACTTCACTCTCTCTCATAAACACTGTCACTCTCTCTCACACATACAAACTGACACTCTCTCTCTCACCCACACTGTCAGTCTCTCTCTCACTCACAGTGACACTCACTCTCTCATACACGCAGAACCCCTCTCTCACAAACACAGTCCCAACCTCTCTCAAACACAGACACACTCTGACCAGCCACTTCACTCTCTCTCTCATAAGACCTGTTACTCTCTCTCTCACCCGACTGAAACTCTCTCCCTTACCCACACTGTCACTTTCTCTCTCACTCACATTGACACTCACTCTCTCATACACACAGATCCCCTCTCTCACATACACAGTCCCTCTCTCTCTCAAACACTGACAGTCTCTCTCCCAGCAACCTCACTCTCTCTCATGAGCACTGTTACTCTCTCTCTCTCACCCAACTGAAACTCTCTCCCTCACCCACACTGTCACTTTCTCTCTCACTCACACTGACACTCACTCTCTCATACACTCAGACCCCCTGTCTCACATACACAGTCCCTCTCTCTTTGAAACAGAGACACTCTCTGTCCCAGCCACTTCACTCTCTCTGATAAAACCTGTCACTCTATCTCTCACACAAACTGACACTCTCTCTCTCACCCACACTGTATGCTCTCTCTCACTCACACTGACGCTCACTCTGTCATACACACAAAAACCCTCTCCACATACACAGTCCCGCTCTTTCTCAAACACAGACAGTCTCTGTCCCAGCAACTTCACTCTCTCTGATAAACAGTGTCACTCTCTCTCTCACCCAAACTGACACTCTCTCTCTCACCCAGACTGTAAGCTCTCTCTCACTCACACTGACACTCACTCTCTCATGCACACAGACCCCCTCTCTCACAAACACAGTCCCTAACTCTCTCAAACACAGGCACACTCTGTCCCATCCACTTCACTCTCCCTCATAAACACTGTCACTCTCTCTCACACCTACAAACTGACACTCTCTCCCTCACCCACAGTGTCAGTCTCTCTCTCACTCACACTGACACTCACTCTCTCATACACACAGACACCCTCTCTCACATACACAGTCCCTCTCTCTTTGAAACAGAGACACTCTCTGTCCCAGCCACATCAGTCTCTCTGATAAACACTGTCACTCTCTCTCTCACACAAACTGACACTCTCTCTCTCACCCACACTGTATGCTCTCTCTCACTCACTCTGACGCTCACTCTCTCATACACACAGAGCCCCTCTCTCACATACACAGTCCCTCTCTCTATCAAACAAAGACACTCTCTGTCCCAGCGAATTCACTCTCTCTCATAAACACTGTCACTCTCTCTCTCACCGAAACTGACACTCTCTCTCTCACCCACACTGTCAGTCTCTCTCCCACTCACACTGACACTCACTCTCTCATACACACAAAACACCTCTCTCAGATACACAGTCCCCCTCTCTCTCAAACACAGACACACTCTGTCCCAGCCACTTCACTCTCTCTCATAAACAGTGTCACTCTCTCTCTCATCCAAACTGACACTCTCTCTCTCACCCACACTGTCAGTCTCTCTCTCACTCACACTGACACTCACTCTCTCATACACGCAGAACCCCTCTCTCACATACACAGTCCCTCTCTCTCAAAAACGACAGTCTCTGTCCCAGCAACCTCACTCTCTCTCATAAACACTGCCACTCTCTCTCTCTCACCCAAACTGACACTCTCTCCCTCACCCACACTGTCAGTCTCTCTCTCACTCACACTGACACACACTCTCACATAGACACAGACACCCACTCTCACATACACAGTTCATCTCTCTTTCAAACAGAGACACTTTCTGTCCCAGCAACTTCACTTTCCCGGATAAACACTGCCACTCTCTGTCTCACCCAAACTGACACTCTCTCTCTCACCCACACTGTCAGCCTCTGTCTCACTCACACTGACACTCACTCACGCCTACACACAGACCCCCTCTCTCACATACACAGTCCTTCTCTCTCTCAAACACAGACACTGTCTGTCCCAGCCACTTCATTCTCTCTCATAAACACTGTCAATCTCTCTCTCATCCAAACTGACACTCATTCTCTCACCCACACTGTCAGTCTCTCTCTCACTCACACTGACACTCACTCTCTCATACACACAGACCCCATCTCTCACATACACGGTCCCACTCTCTCTCAAACACAGACAGTCTCTGTCCCAGCAACTTCACTCTCTCTCATAAACACTGTCATTTTCTCTCTCACCCAAACTGACACTCTCTCTCTCACTCAGACTGTAAGCTCTCTCATACACACAGACCCCCTTTCTCACATACACAGTCCCTCTCTCTCTCAACACAGACACTCTTTGTCTCAGCCACTTCATTCTCTCTCGTAAACACTGTCACTCTCTCTCACACACACAAACTGACACTCTGTCTCTCACCCACATTGTCAGCCTCTTTCTCACTCACACAGACACTCACTCTCTCATACACACAGACCCCCTCTCTCACAAACGCAGTCCCTACTTCTCTCAAACACAGAGACACTCTGTCCCAGCCACTTCACTCTCTCTCATAAATACTGTCACTCTCTCTCTCACCCAAACCGACACTCACTCTCTCACCCGCACTGTCAGTCTCTCTCTCACTCCCACTGACACTCACACTCTCATACACACAGACTCCCTCTCTCACATACACAGTCCCTCTCTCTGTCAAACTCATGCACTCACTGTCCCAGCCGCTTCACTCTCTCTCATAAACACTGTCACCCTCTCTCACAGACACAAACTGACACTCTCTCTCTCACCCACACTGTCAGTCTCTCTCTCACTCACACTGACACTCACTCTCTCATACACACAGACCCCCTCTCTCACATATACAGTCCCTCTCTCTCTCAACACAGACACTCGCTGTCTCAGCCACTTCACTCTCGCTCGTAAACACTGTCACTCTCTCTCTCACCCAATCTGACACTGTCTCTCTCACCCACACTGTCAGTCTCACTCTCACTCACACTGACACTCACTCTTTCATACACAGAAAACCCCTCTCTCACATACACATCCCTTCTTTCTCTCAAACACAGACACTCTCTGTCTCAGCCACTTTGCACTCTCTCATAAACAGTTTCATACTCTCTCTCATCCAAACTGACACTCACTCTTTCACCCACACTCTCAGTCTCTCTCTCACTCACACTGACACTCACTCTCTCATACACAGAGATCCTCTCTCTCACGAGCACAGTCCCTACCTCTCTCAAACACAGACACACTCTTTCCAGCCACTTCACTCTCCCTGATAAACACTGTCACTCTCTCTCTCACCCAAACTGACACTCTCTCTCTCACCCACACTGTCAGTCCCTCTCTCACTCAAACTGACTCTCACTCTACCATACATACAGACCCCCTCTCTCACATACACAGTCCTTCTTTCTCTCAAACACAGACACTCTCTGTCCCAGCCACTTTGCACTCCCTCAAAAACACTTTCATACTCTCTCTCATCCAAACTGACACTCACTCTTTCACCCACACTGTCAGTCTCTCTCTCACTCACACTGACAATCACTCTCTCATACTCAGAGATCCTCTCTCTCACAAGCACAGTCCCTACCTCTCTCAAACACAGAAACACTCTGTCCAGCCACTTCACTCTCCCTGATAAACTCTGTCACTCTCTCTCTCACCCAAACTGACACTCTCTCTCTCACCCACACTGTCAGCATCTCTCTCACGCACACAGACACTCACTCTCTCATACACACAAAACCCCTCTCTCACATACACAATCCCTCTCTCTCTCAAACACTAACACTCTCTGTCCCAGCCACTTCACTTTCTCTCATAAACATTGTCACTCTCTCTCTCACCCAAACCGACACTCACTCTCTCACCCACACTGTCAGACTGTCTCTCACTCACAGTGACAGTCACTCTCTGATACACACAGACCCCATCTCTCACATACATAATCCTTCTCTCTCTCAAATACAGACACTCTCTGTCCAAGCCACTTCACTCTCTCTCATGAGCACTGTCACTCTCTCCATCTCACCCAAGTGACACTCTCTCCCTCAACCACACTGTCAGTCTCTCTCTCACTCACACTGACACTCACTCTCTCATACTCAGAGATCCCCTCTCTCACAAACACAGTCCCAACCTCTCTCAAACACAGACACACTCTGACCAGCCACTTCACTCTCTCTCATAAGACCTGTTACTCTCTCTCTCACCCAACTGAAACTCTCTCCCTCACCCACACTGTCACTTTCTCTCTCACTCACATTGACACTCACTCTCTCATACACACAGAACCCCTGTCTCACATACACAGTCCCTCTCTCTTTGAAACAGAGACACTCTCTGTCCCAGCCACTTCACTCTCTCTGATAAAACCTGTCACTCTATCTCTCACACAAACTGACACTCTCTCTCTCACCCACACTATATGCTCTCTCTCACTCACACTGACGCTCACTCTGTCATACACACAAAAACCCTCTCCACATACACAGTCCCTCTCTCTCTCAAACACAGACACACTCTGTCCCAGCCACTTCACTCTCTCTCATAAACACTGTCACTCTCTCTCTCATCCAAACTGACATCCACTCTCTCACCCACACTGTCATTCTCTCTCACTCACACTGACACTCACTCTCTCATACACACAGACCCCCTCTCTCACATACACAGTCCCTCTCTCTCTCAAACACTGACAGTCTCTCTCCCAGCAACCTCACTGTCTCTCAAAAACACTGTCGCTCTCTCTCACCCAAACTGACACTCTCTCTCTCACCCAGACTGTAAGCTCTCTCTCACTCACACTGACACTCACTCTCTCATGCACACAGACCCCCTCTCTCACAAACACAGTCCCTAACTCTCTCAAACACAGGCACACTCTGTCCCATCCACTTCACTCTCTCTCATAAACACTGTCACTCTCTCTCTCACCGAAACTGACACTCTCTCTCTCACCCACACTGTCAGTCTCTCTCCCACTCACACTGACACTCACTCTCTCATACACACAAAACACCTCTCTCAGATACACAGTCCCTCTCTCTCTCAAACACAGACACACTCTGTCCCAGCCACTTCACTCTCTCTCATAAACAGTGTCACTCTCTCTCTCATCCAAACTGACACTCTCTCTCTCACCCACACTGTCAGTCTCTCTCTCACTCACACTGACACTCACTCTCTCATACACGCAGAACCCCTCTCTCACATACACAGTCCCTCTCTCTAAAAAACGACAGTCTCTGTCCCAGCAACCTCACTCTCTCTCATAAACACTGTCACTCTCTCTCTCTCACCCAAACTGACACTCTCTCCCTCACCCACACTGTCACTCTCTCTCTCACTCACATTGACACACACTCTCACATAGACACAGACACCCACTCTCACATACACAGTCCATCTCTCTTTCAAACAGAGACACTTTCTGTCCCAGCAACTTCACTTTCCCTGATAAACACTGCCACTCTCTGTCTCACCCAAACTGACACTCTCTCTCTCACCCACACTGTCAGTCTCTCTCTCACTCACACAGACATTCACTCTCTCATACACACAGACCCCCTCTCTCACATACACAGTCCAACTCTCTGTCAAACACAGACACTCTCTGTCCCAGCCACTTTGCACTCTCTCATAAACACTTTCATACTCTCTCTCATCCAAACTGACACTCACTCTTTCACCCACAATGTCAGTCTCTCTCTCACTCACACTGACACTCACTCTCTCATACACAGAGATCCTATCTCTCACAAGCACAGTCCCTAACTCTCTCAAACACAGACACACTCTGTCCAGCCACTTCACTCTCCCTGATAAACACTGTCACTCTCTCTCTCACCCAAACTGACACTCTCTCTCTCACCCAGACTGTAAGCTCTCTCTCACTCACACTGACACTCACTCTCTCATGCACACAGACCCCCTCTCTCACAAACACAGTCCCTAACTCTCTCAAACACAGGCACACTCTGTCCCATCCACTTCACTCTCTCTCATAAACACTGTCACTCTCTCTCACACATACAAACTGACACTCTCTCCCTCACCCACAGTGTCAGTCTCTCTCTCACTCACACTGACACTCACTCTCTCATACACACAGACACCCTCTCTCACATACACAGTCCCTCTCTTTCTCAAACACAGACAGTCTCTGTCCCAGCAACTTCACTCTCTCTCATAAACAGTGTCGATCTCTCTCACCCCAAACTGACACTCTCTCTCTCACCCAGACTGTAAGCTCTCTCTCACTCACACTGACACTCACTCTCTCATGCACACAGAACCCCCTCTCTCACAAACACAGTCCCTAACTCTCTCAAACACAGGCACACTCTGTCCCATCCACTTCACTCTCTCTCATAAACACTGTCACTCTCTCTCACACATACAAACTGACACCCTCTCCCTCACCCACAGTGTCAGTCTCTCTCTCACTCACACTGACACTCACTCTCTCATACACAGACACCCTCTCTCACATACACAGTCCCTCTCTCTTTGAAACAGAGACACTCTCTGTCCCAGCCACATCAGTCTCTCTGATAAATACTGTCCACTCTCTCTCTCTCACACAATCTGACACTCTCTCTCTCACCCACACTGTATGCTCTCTCTCATTCACTCTGACGCTCACTCTCTCATACACACAGAGCCCCTCTCTCACATACACAGTCCCTCTCTCTGTCAAACAAAGACACTCTCTGTCCCAGCGAATTCACTCTCTCTCATAAGCACTGTCACTCTCTCTCTCACCGAAACTGACACTCTCTCTCTCACCCACACTGTCAGTCTCTCTCCCACTCACACTGACACTCACTCTCTCATACACACAAAACACCTCTCTCAGATACACAGTCCCCCTCTCTCTCAAACACAGACACACTCTGTCCCAGGCACTTCACTCTCTCTCATAAACAGTGTCACTCTCTCTCTCATCCAAACTGACACTCTCTCTCTCACCCACACTGTCAGTCTCTCTCTCACTCACAGTGACACTCACTCTCTCATACACGCAGAACCCCTCTCTCACAAACACAGTCCCAACCTCTCTCAAACACAGACACACTCTGACCAGCCACTTCACTCTCTCTCATAAGACCTGTTACTCTCTCTCTCACCCGACTGAAACTCTCTCCCTTACCCACACTGTCACTTTCTCTCTCACTCACATTGACACTCACTCTCTCATACACACAGACCCCCTCTCTCACATACACAGTCCCTCTCTCTCTCAAACACTGACAGTCTCTCTCCCAGCAACCTCACTCTCTCTCATGAGCACTGTTACTCTCTCTCTCACCAACTGAAACTCTCTCCCTCACCCACACTGTCACTTTCTCTCTCACTGACACTGACACTCACTCTCTCATACACTCAGACCCCCTGTCTCACATACACAGTCCCTCTCTCTTTGAAACAGAGACACTCTCTGTCCCAGCCACTTCACTCTCTCTGACAAAACCTGTCACTCTATCTCTCACACAAACTGACACTCTCTCTCTCACCCACACTGTATGCTCTCTCTCACTCACACTGACGCTCACTCTGTCATACACACAAAAACCTTCTCCACATACACAGTCCCGCTCTCTCTCAAACACAGACACACTCTGTCCCAGCCACTTCACTCTCTCTCATAAACACTGTCACTCTCTCTCTCATCCAAACTGACATCCACTCTCTCACCCACACTGTCATTCTCTCTCACTCACACTGACACCCACTCTCTCATACACAGAGATCCTTTCTCTCACGAGCACAGTCCCTCCCTCTCTCAAACACAGACACACTCTTTCCAGCCACTTCACTCTCCCTGATAAACACTGTCACTCTCTCTCTCACCCAAACTGACACTCTCTCTCTCACCCACACTGTCAGTCCCTCTCTCACTCAAACTGACTCTCACTCTCTCATACATACAGACCCCCTCTCTCACATACACAGTCCTTCTTTCTCTCAAACACAGACACTCTCTGTCCCAGCCACTTTGCACTCCCTCATAAACACTTTCATACTCTCTCTCATCCAAACTGACACTCACTCTTTCACCCACACTGTCAGTCTCTCTCTCACTCACACTGACAATCACTCTCTCATACACACAGACCCCCTCTCTCACATACACAGTCCCTCTCTCTCTCAAACACAGACAGTCTCTGTCCCAGCAACTTCACTCTCTCTCGTAAACACTGTCACTCTCTCTCTCACCCAAACTGACACTCTCTCTCTCACCCACAATGTCAGCATCTCTCTCACGCACACAGACACTCACTCTCTCATACACACAGACCCCCTCTCTCACATACACAGTCCCTCTCTCTCTCAAACACAGACAGTCTCTGTCCCAGCAACTTCACTCTCTCTCGTAAACACTGTCACTCTCTCTCTCACCCAAACTGACACTCTCTCTCTCACCCACAATGTCAGCATCTCTCTCACGCACACAGACACTCACTCTCTCATACACACAAAACCCCTCTCTCACATACACAATCCCTCTCTCTCTCAAACACTAACACTCTCTGTCCCAGCCACTTCACTTTCTCTCATAAACATTGTCACTCTCTCTCTCACCCAAACCGACACTCACTCTCTCACCCGCACTGTCAGTCTCTCTCTCACTCACACTGACAGTCACTCTCTGATACACACAGACCCCATCTCTCACATACATAGTCCTTCTCTCTCTCAAATACAGACACTCTCTGTCCAAGCCACTTCACTCTCTCTCATGAGCACTGTCACTCTCTCCATCTCACCCAAGTGACACTCTCTCCCTCAACCACACTGTCAGTCTCTCTCTCACTCACACTGACACTCACTCTCTCATACTCAGAGATCCCCTCTCTCACAAACACAGTCCCAACCTCTCTCAAACACAGACACACTCTGACCAGCCACTTCACTCTCTCTCATAAGACCTGTTACTCTCTCTCTCACCCAACTGAAACTCTCTCCCTCACCCACACTGTCACTTTCTCTCTCACTCACACTGACACTCACTCTCTCATACACTCAGACCCCCTGTCTCACATACACAGTCCCTCTCTCTTTGAAACAGAGACACTCTCTGTCCCAGCCACTTCACTCTCTCTGATAAAACCTGTCACTCTATCTCTCACACAAACTGACACTCTCTCTCTCACCCACACTGTATGCTCTCTCTCACTCACACTGGCGCTCACTCTGTCATACACACAAAAACCCTCTCCACATACACAGTCCCTCTCTCTCTCAAACACAGACACACTCTGTCCCAGCCACTTCACTCTCTCTCATAAACACTGTCACTCTCTCTCTCTCATCCAAACTGACACCCACTCTCTCACCCACACTGTCATTCTCTATCACTCACACTGACACTCACTCTCTCATACACACAGACCCCCTCTCTCACATACACAGTCCCTCTCTCTCTCAAATACTGACAGTCTCTCTCCCAGCAACCTCATTCTCTCTCATAAACACTGTCACTCTCTCTCACCAAACTGACACTCTCTCTCTCACCCAGACTGTAAGCTCTCTCTCACTCACACTGACACTCACTCTCTCATGCACACAGACCCCCTCTCTCACAAACACAGTCCCTAACTCTCTCAAACACAGGCACACTCTGTCCATTCACTTCACTCTCTCTCATAAACACTGTCACTCTCTCTCACACATACAAACTGACACTCTCTCCCTCACCCACAGTGTCAGTCTCTCTCTCACTCACACTGACACTCACTCTCTCATACACACAGACCCCCTCTCTCACATACACAGTCCCTCTCTCTGTCAAACAAAGACACTCTCTGTCCAAACGAATTCACTCTCTCTCATAAACACTGTCACTCTCTCTCTCACCGAAACTGACACTCTCTCTCTCACCCACACTGTCAGTCTCTCTCCCACTCACACTGACACTCACTCTCTCATACACACAAAACACCTCTCTCAGATACACAGTCCCCCTCTCTCTCAAACACAGACACACTCTGTCCCAGCCACTTCACTCTCTCTCATAAACAGTGTCACTCTCTCTCTCATCCAAACTGACACTCTCTCTCTCACCCACACTGTCAGTCTCTCTCACTCACACTGACACTCACTCTCTCATACACACAGATCCCCTCTCTCACATACACAGTCCCTCTCACTCTCAAACACTGACAGTCTCTCTCCCAGCAACCTCACTCTCTCTCAAAAACACTGTCACTCTCTCTCACCCAAACTGACACTCTCTCTCTCACCCTGACTGTAAGCTCTCTCTCACTCACACTGACACTCACTCTCTCATGCACACAGAGCCCCTCTCTCAGAAACACAGTCCCTAACTCTCTCAAACACAGGCACACTCTGTCCCATCCACTTCACTCTCTCCAATAAATACTGTCACTCTCTCTCTCACCGAAACTGACACTCTCTCTCTCACCCACACTGTCAGTCTCTCTCCCACTCACACTGACACTCACTCTCTCATACACACAAAACACCTCTCTCAGATACACAGTCCCCCACTCTCTCAAACACAGACACACTCTGTCCCAGCCACTTCACTCTCTCTCATAAACAGTGTCACTCTCTCTCTCACCCAAACTGACACTCTCTCTCTCACCCACACTGTCAGTCTCTCTCTCACTCACACTGACACCCACTCTCTCATACACGCAGAACCCCTCTCTCACATACACAGTCCCTCTCTCTCAAAACGACAGTCTCTGTCCCAGCAACCTCACTCTCTCTCATAAACACTGTCACTCTCTCTCTCTCACCCAAACTGACACTCTCTCCCTCACCCACACTGTCAGTCTCTCTCTCACTCACACTGACACACACTCTCACATAGACACAGACACCCACTCTCACATACACAGTCCATCTCTCTTTCAAACAGAGACACTTTCTGTCCCAGCAACTTCACTCTCTCTCATAAACAGTGTCAATCTCTCTCACCCAAACTGACACTCTCTCTCTCACCCAGACTGTAAGCTCTCTCTCACTCACACTGACACTCACTCTCTCATGCACACAGACCCCCTCTCTCACAAACACAGTCCCTAACTCTCTCAAACACAGGCACACTCTGTCCCATCCACTTCACTCTCTCTCATAAACACTGTCACTCTCTCTCACACATACAAACTGACACTCTCTCCCTCACCCACAGTGTCAGTCTCTCTCTCACTCACACTGACACTCACTCTCTCATACACTGACACCCTCTCTCACATACACAGTCCCTCTCTCTTTGAAACAGAGACACTCTCTGTCCCAGCCACATCAGTCTCTCTGATAAATACTGTCACTCTCTCTCTCTCACACAAACTGACACTCTCTCTCTCACCCACACTGTATGCTCTCTCTCATTCACTCTGACGCTCACTCTCTCATACACACAGAGCCCCTCTCTCACATACACAGTCCCTCTCTCTGTCAAACAAAGACACTCTCTGTCCCAGCGAATTCACTTTCCCTGATAAACACTGCCACTCTCTGTCTCACCCAAACTGACACTCTCTCTCTCACCCACACTGTCAGTCTCTCTCTCACTCACACAGACATTCACTCTCTCATACACACAGACCCCCTCTCTCACATACACAGTCCAACTCTCTGTCAAACACAGACACTCTCTGTCCCAGCCACTTTGCACTCTCTCATAAACACTTTCATACTCTCTCTCATCAAACTGACACTCACTCTTTCACCCACAATGTCAGTCTCTCTCTCACTCACACTGACACTCACTCTCTCATACACAGAGATCCTATCTCTCACAAGCACAGTCCCTAACTCTCTCAAACACAGACACACTCTGTCCAGCCACTTCACTCTCCCTGATAAACACTGTCACTCTCTCGCTCACCCAAACTGACACTCTCTCTCTCACCCACACTGGCAGTCTCTCTCTCACTCACACAGACATTCACTCTCTCATACACACAGACCCCCTCTCTCACATACACAGTCCCTCTCTTTCTCAAACACAGACAGTCTCTGTCCCAGCAACTTCACTCTCTCTGATAAACAGTGTCACTCTCTCTCTCACCCAAACTGACACTCTCTCTCTCACCCAGACTGTAAGCTCTCTCTCACTCACACGGACACTCACTCTCTCATGCACACAGACCCCCTCTCGCACAAACACAGTCCCTAACTCTCTCAAACACAGGCACACTCTGTCCCAGCCACTTCAGTCTCTCTGATAAACACTGTCACTCTCTCTCTCACACAAACTGACACTCTCTCCCTCACCCACACTGGTCAGTCTCTCTCTCACTCACACTGACACACACTCTCACATAGACACAGACACCCACTCTCACATACACAGTTCATCTCTCTTTCAAACAGAGACACTTTCTGTCCCAGCAACTTCACTTTCCCTGATAAACACTGCCACTCTCTGTCTCACCCAAACTGACACTCTCTCTCTCATCCACACTGTCAGCCTCTGTCTCACTCACACTGACACTCACTCACTCCTACACACAGACCCCCTCTCTCACATACACAGTCCTTCTCTCTCTCAAACACAGACACTGTCTGTCCCAGCCACTTCATTCTCTCTCATAAACACTGTCAATCTCTCTCTCATCCAAACTGACACTCATTCTCTCACCCACACTGTCAGTCTCTCTCTCACTCACACTGACACTCACTCTCTCATACACACAGACCCCATCTCTCACATACACAGTCCCACTCTCTCTCAAACACAGACAGTCTCTGTCCCAGCAACTTCACTCTCTCTCATAAACACTGTCATTTTCTCTCTCACCCAAACTGACACTCTCTCTCTCACTCAGACTGTAAGCTCTCTCATACACACAGACCCCCTTTCTCACATACACAGTCCCTCTCTCTCTCAACACAGACACTCTTTGACTCAGCCACTTCATTCTCTCTCGTAAACACTGTCACTCTCTCTCACACACACAAACTGACACTCTGTCTCTCACCCACACTGTCAGCCTCTTTCTCACTCACACAGACACTCACTCTCTCATACACACAGACCCCCTCTCTCACAAACGCAGTCCCTACTTCTCTCAAACACAGAGACACTCTGTCCCAGCCACTTCACTCTCTCTCATAAATACTGTCACTCTCTCTCTCACCCAAACCGACACTCACTCTCTCACCCGCACTGTCAGTCTCTCTCTCACTCCCACTGACACTCACACTCTCATACACACAGACCCCCTTTCTCACATACACAGTCCCTCTCTCTCTCAACACAGACACTCGTTGTCTCAGCCACTTCATTCTCGCTCGTAAACACTGTCACTCTCTCTCTCACCCAATCTGACACTGTCTCTCTCACCCACACTGTCAGTCTCACTCTCACTCACACTGACACTCACTCTTTCATACACCGAAAACCCCTCTCTCACATACACATTCCTTCTTTCTCTCAAACACAGACACTCTCTGTCCCAGCCACTTTGCACTCTCTCATAAACAGTTTCATACTCTCTCTCATCCAAACTGACACTCACTCTTTCACCCACACTCTCAGTCTCTCTCTCACTCACACTGACACTCACTCTCTCATACACAGAGATCCTCTCTCTCACGAGCACAGTCCCTACCTCTCTCAAACACAGGACACACTCTTTCCAGCCACTTCACTCTCCCTGATAAACACTGTCACTCTCTCTCTCACCCAAACTGACACTCTCTCTCTCACCCACACTGTCAGTCCCTCTCTCACTCAAACTGACTCTCACTCTACCATACATACAGACCCCCTCTCTCACATACACAGTCCTTCTTTCTCTCAAACACAGACACTCTCTGTCCCAGCCACTTTGCACTCCCTCATAAACACTTTCATACTCTCTCTCATCCAAACTGACACTCACTCTTTCACCCACACTGTCAGTCTCTCTCTCACTCACACTGACAATCACTCTCTCATACTCAGAGATCCTCTCTCTCACAAGCACAGTCCCTACCTCTCTCAAACACAGAAACACTCTGTCCAGCCACTTCACTCTCCCTGATAAACTCTGTCACTCTCTCTCTCACCCAAACTGACACTCTCTCTCTCACCCACAATGTCAGCATCTCTCTCACGCACACAGACACTCACTCTCTCATACACACAAAACCCCTCTCTCACATACACAATCCCTCTCTCTCTCAAACACTAACACTCTCTGTCCCAGCCACTTCACTTTCTCTCATAAACATTGTCACTCTCTCTCTCACCCAAACCGACACTCACTCTCTCACCCACACTGTCAGACTGTCTCTCACTCACACTGACAGTCACTCTCTGATACACACAGACCCCATCTCTCACATACATAGTCCTTCTCTCTCTCAAATACAGACACTCTCTGTCCAAGCCACTTCACTCTCTCTCATGAGCACTGTCACTCTCTCCATCTCACCCAAGTGACACTCTCTCCTCAACCACACTGTCAGTCTCTCTCTCACTCACACAGACATTCACTCTCTCATACACACAGACCCCCTCTCTCACATACACAGTCCAACTCTCTGTCAAACACAGACACTCTCTGTCCCAGCCACTTTGCACTCTCTCATAAACACTTTCATACTCTCTCTCATCCAAACTGACACTCACTCTTTCACCCACAATGTCAGTCTCTCTCTCACTCACACTGACACTCACTCTCTCATACACAGAGATCCTATCTCTCACAAGCACAGTCCCTAACTCTCTCAAACACAGACACACTCTGTCCAGCCACTTCACTCTCCCTGATAAACACTGTCACTCTCTCTCTCACCCAAACTGACACTCTCTCTCTCACCCACGCTGGCAGTCTCTCTCTCACTCACACTGACACTCACTCTCTCATACACACAGACCCCCTCTCTCACATACACAGTCCCTCTCTTTCTCAAACACAGACAGTCTCTGTCCCAGAAACTTCACTCTCTCTCATAAACAGTGTCAATCTCTCTCACCCAAACTGACACTCTCTCTCTCACCCAGACTGTAAGCTCTCTCTCACTCACACTGACACTCACTCTCTCATGCACACAGACCCCCTCTCTCACAAACACAGTCCCTAACTCTCTCAAACACAGGCACACTCTGTCCCATCCACTTCACTCTCTCTCATAAACACTGTCACTCTCTCTCACACATACAAACTGACACTCTCTCCCTCACCCACAGTGTCAGTCTCTCTCTCACTCACACTGACACTCACTCTCTCATACACACAGACACCCTCTCTCACATACACAGTCCCTCTCTTTCTCAAACACAGACAGTCTCTGTCCCAGCAACTTCACTCTCTCTCATAAACAGTGTCAATCTCTCTCACCCAAACTGGACACTCTCTCTCTCACCCAGACTGTAAGCTCTCTCTCACTCACACTGACACTCACTCTCTCATGCACACAGACCCCCTCTCTCACAAACACAGTCCCTAACTCTCTCAAACACAGGCACACTCTGTCCCTTCCACTTCACTCTCTCTCATAAACACTGTCACTCTCTGCTCACACATACAAACTGACACTCTCTCCCTCACCCACAGTGTCAGTCTCTCTCTCACTCACACTGACACTCACTCTCTCATGCACACAGACCCCCTCTCTCACATACACAGTCCCCCTCTCTCTCAAACACAGACACACTCTGTCCCAGCCACTTCACTCTCTCTCATAAACAGTGTCACTCTCTCTCTCATCCAAACTGACACTCTCTCTCTCACCCACACTGTCAGTCTCTCTCACTCACACTGACACTCACTCTCTCATACACACAGATCCCCTCTCTCACATACACAGTCCAACTCTCTGTCAAACACAGACACTCTCTGTCCCAGCCACTTTGCACTCTCTCATAAACACTTTCATACTCTCTCTCATCCAAACTGACACTCACTCTTTCACCCACAATGTCAGTCTCTCTCTCACTCACACTGACACTCACTCTCTCATACACAGAGTTCCTATCTCTCACAAGCACCAGTCCCTAACTCTCTCAAACACAGACACACTCTGTCCAGCCACTTCACTCTCCCTGATAAACACTGTCACTCTCTCTCTCACCCAAACTGACACTCTCTCTCTCACCCACACTGGCAGTCTCTCTCTCACTCACACAGACATTCACTCTCTCATACACACAGACCCCCTCTCTCACATACACAGTCCCTCTCTTTCTCAAACACAGACAGTCTCTGTCCAGGCAACTTCACTCTCTCTGATAAACAGTGTCACTCTCTCTCTCACCCAAACTGACACTCTCTCTCTCACCCAGACTGTAAGCTCTCTCTCACTCACACTGACACTCACTCTCTCATGCACACAGACCCCC